>NC_143508.1:322500-622500 GCF_051622355.1 Phaseolus vulgaris | reverse complement strand
ACTGGATTTATCTCTTTGTTTTCTGAATATACACCTGAAGGTGATTTATTGTCATCGTCCACTAAATAAATGCTAGGATCCAAATGTATTCCCTGTCATAATGAAAATATAAATAACGAAATTCAGCCCACACCTAGAGAAATATTTTGACCAAATAAGAAAAAAGAATATCAAATTAATAAAACAAAATTTAATTGGACATTTATGTGAGACCAAAGTTACAAATGAAATTATCATTTATCTTTTCAGTATTTGATTTCCTCTTTGTATCTTCAAATTGTGCTTTTTATTTCTATAGATAAAAGATAAAATAGTATTAAAGATCTTACAAAGTGGTTTAGAAACTCAACTAGACAAAATCGGCCTATAAAATGAGGTTTATTCCCACTTATATATTATATTTTGACATTATTTCTAATCAATGTGAGACTCATCTCCAACACTATTGGTGAGTTACCCTTTTAATGATCTAGAATAGGCTAGATACCATCCTATAAAGTGGGTTAGGCCTAACATCGGTTTGTAAGATAAGGATTGTTCTCACTTATATAGTATATTTTGATACTAATTTTAGTCAGTGAGAGACTTGAGTTTTCCTAATAAAAGATATGAAAGGAGTGCAAAAAGAGGGGGACAAAATATCCCTAAGCAACGAAAACAAAGAATACAAAAGCACAAATAACAAAAACAATACATGGAACCTGTCACTAAATACATGTCTATACATACCTCAATTATAATTGGCTTCCCATCTTTCATTGCCTTTTTCAGATCACCGGCCAAACCTAGAAACCAAATGCCAACTTAATGCATGAAAACAACCAAGTATAAAATATTCATAGCATTAGTTGAAAACCATATTCAATTTATAAATGACAGATATATCAAGTTAAAAACAACTAAGAAGACCTTTGCGAACAACCCTGCATTCTCGGCAAAATTCAGTTATTAACTCCTCTGATGAACCAAATTCTCTAGCCCATACAGGAATTGATGCCAATGGTGCACTGTAAACAAAATCATTATATAAGTATTAATCACTTCAGTTATCAAAGAAATGAGAACTGTCAGGCAAAGAAATGAAAATATCAAAATCAAGTAAGATTTGTCAATTTCTGTTGAGTATGACTATGTTGGCCCTTGATCTATATAAGGGGAAACGGTGAAACATAGTATTGAACATTTATGCTTATAGAATCAACATGTAATTGACTGTATATATCAAGAGACATGGGTTTTGTTGAGCAATAATAACATTATGTTGAGTGTATCGAAGAACTTGATTTCAAAAGCAAATAATTTTAGGCCAAAAGTAGCCTTAGTATCACCCCTTACGAAAACACTTGAATAAATAACAGTTCAGACAAACAGAACTTCCAACCAAAACAAAAATATTACTCAAGTTAGGTAGAAATAAAGAGGTTCCAGACATACTCTGTTGATGTGCGCAACAGTTCATAAACCATATCTGTCTATCAAAGTCAACAAGAAAAACGTCAAAATTAATTGCACATAAATTTAAATAAGCGAAACAAAATACAGGGACAACTCCCATTAGGTGCCAGTTATCCAGGGAAAAACAATCCAGTTTGGTTAGCTAGATACACCGAATTGGAGATACTTTGTTTAACTAGCACCAAACTGAAAGCCCTCATTTTACATGAAACAAAGATGCAGTTATATTAGACATTCAAAGCCTACCTGTAATACATTTGGTAAATTTAGCCTCTGTGCAAGCTGAGTGGCAATAGTAGACTTCCCAACACAAGCAGTTCCACAGACAAGGATTACTAATGGAACTCTTTGGTGGTGAAATCTGGATAAAGGGAAAGCAGGAAAATGGAAAAGACACCTCAATATTACTATAAAACATAACCCCATAAAGTAATTTCTTTTTCTATCTCCAGAAAACATGAATATGAATTTTTTTCCAATTCCTTATTACAGCTAGAAAGACAAGAAATATGTGCATGCACATAGACAAAATTTATGCACATAAGTTTGGACAAACAGATGCTAATTCGATAATACTTATATTATAAGGTTGTCATATTTGAGATTTAACTCAATTCAACTCATAGATTTAACTCGTAAACTAAAAGAGTTACCTAATATTAGAAATCTATTAATGACATGTACGCATAACATATTACTCTTAATACATCACAGTAAAGAAAAGTAGCAAATCACAATAATAAAGTGTGATAGTTCATCAGTGCTAGACAAAATTAAACTACATAGATGAATTAATCATATATAAAATAGTAAGTTAACTCATTTTTCCTATCTCAAATCATAAACTCATAAGGGTTAAGAGTTTACTTGAGAGTTTGTCAACCTTGCTTGCATACACACGTTTTACATATTACATATATAAAGACGAAATATCTATGCATACATATATACAAGTAGATGGAATTGACATACAAGCGTGAATTCTAATCTAATCATCATCTTTTACCAAAGGTAGGAAATAAAGAAAAATTTGGTCCTGGTTAGAAAATGAGGACAATATATTGACACAGCCACATGTTTTGGAAGAAAAACAATTGTCTCGACAGAAAGAATGCACAGTTACCCCGTCATCATCTTATAACGATTTATGTACTCGTCTCCATATCCGCGCCGCTCCATAAGCTGCATGTATAGAACTCTCTTAGAACATATCTATACATTATAAATGACTCAGATTTTAAAATGTGAGGAATTTCAGCCATTGTTACTTCATCCCAACATACATATCCAACTTCCTCTTATTAAGCGGCAGTACTAAGAAATTTCAGCTCCGCTTGATTTCAAAATTCAAAACCATCTAACCAACAATTCTGATGATATTTGTATCTGGACAGACCTATCCAAAGAATCAATCGACTACATTCTTTTTACACAACTTTCCTGTATAAATAAATATCTAAGTGAAATATCAAGGGGAATACAATGAAAATATCTGTACACCACTTTACTCTACAAATAGTAATTGTCCTGTCCACAAAATGTTTAATATTGGCAATGAGTTCAATTCAAACATGAAAACTTAACCATGAAAGTTTATCCAATATTTCCTGAAGTTGTAACACAGCTTACAAAAAGATAGCAGTAGTAACAAAAAATGGAACATGGTGTGTGATGGACAGATAAAACGAGAAGCTAGCTGGTCATACCTTAAATAGGTTAACCTCCAAATCAGATTGAGAGCTGCGGCAAAGAAACAGTGAATTGTTTTTCATAAAACTAATAATTCTATCAAAATTCAGTCGGAGAGAAAAAACAAATAAAGAAAAGCAACAACTGAAAAATAAGAGATGCGAAACAACATACACATCTAGAAGGCTGTTGTCTATGAGCAGCTTCTTCAGCTCGAGAGCAATTTTGATAGCTACATGATTTGGAATCTGAAACATAGAAGCTAAACTTGAACGAAAAGAAACATGAATGAATGAAAGAGAAAGAGAAAGAGTAGTGATCGGATACCTTGGTGACCGTTAGCATCCTGCTGAGCAAAAATCTGGAGAGAACGTAGTAGTGATCGGCATTATCACCCAGCCACACCTTGACCTAAATTTGAGCAGAAAAGAAATTGAAAGAGAGAAAGGAAGAGAAAGGAAAAGAGAGAAAAAGAGAGAAAAACGGTGAAATTGAGAGCGAGACCTTGACGAAATCGTATTTGGAGGAAGCGTTGCGGGTGGAGAATCTGGCAGAGGGAAAGGAAGAGCGTTGCTTATCATCGCTGTCTTCGCCACTGGCAGGGGAACCCACAACCACTTCCTTTTCTTTCTCCTTCTTCATCGAATCGATCAACTATTCTCTTACTCTTCTCTCACTTTTACAATCAAAATATTATCAAATATTATTGTATTCAATTAACTCCATTTTTTTTAATAATATACACATTCATCTTACAGAGACATTACTTACTTGTTTTTTAAATTCCAACAGTGATCAAAACAAATTTCTATCATATTTTTAAGATATTGCTCTAATCTTCTATCATATTTTCCAGATATTGCTCTAATCAATATATGAATTTTGTTAATTTTGTTGTGGACTTCCTTTATTTTCAGAAGTTTTTTTTTTTTTATTTGTTTATGAACGTACCTCGTTACCTGTGTGCAAACAACATGTGAAAGTACTTGAGTGCTTTTTTTTTAAAAAATTTTCAACACAATACAGATCCAAAATAAAATTATAGAAAGTATGACAAAATTTCACAACTTTTGACAGAGGATAGCCTTGGTTTTCAAAAATCAAACAGTTCCACACACCTTCCTATCAGCCTTGACAGAGATTAATAAAAACATTTATTGCGAATCTTGTGGGACGAATTTGGGGCTCAAATTGCAGCCAAAACTTAGTAGACACAATGAAGAATGTTTGGTAAAAATTTCATACCGAAATACCCAATGAGTAAGGTGTACTAATTCGCAGACCAGAAGTGAAGAAAACTTGTTTTCCGAAAACAAAACGTCCTTGCTTTTCTTCCCTGTATCTTATTTTTGTGATTGGTTTATGGACGTGTCTCCTTACCTAAGTGAAAACAACATATGATACTTGTGTGAATTTTTTCGGATTTTTTCAATGCAATACAGACGCAGAATAAAATTGCAGAAAAAAGGGCAAAAGTTCGCAAGTTTGATAGAGGATAACCTTGATTTTCAAAAAATTTCTAAAAAATTCTCCCGAAATAGTTTTTCCTGAAATTTCACGTAAGAATCTCGACTAAATTTGGGACAAAACGCGACAAATTTCAGGTCAAACGGATCACTATTCACCTACGAAAAAAATCAACAGTTTCACACACAAACGAACATTCCTTTCAGTCCTAACATTGATGAATAAAACATTTATTAAGAATCTTGTGGGACGAATTTGGGTCTTAAATCACAGCCAAAACTCAGTAGACACAATGGCGAATGTCTAGTAAAAATTTCATACCAAAATACCTAAGGAGTAAGGCGTAGTAAGTCCCAGACCGGGATTGAACAAAATTGGTTTTCCGAAAACAAAGCGTCCTGACTTTTCTTCCCTGTACCTTATTTTTGTGATTGGTTTGAAGACATGCCTCCTTACCTGGGTGCAAAATACATATGAAAGTACTTGAGTGATTTTTTTTTGAATTTTTTCAATGCAATACAAACGCAGAATAAAATTGTAGAAACTAGGGCGAAAGTTCGCAAGTTTTGATAGAGAATAGCCTAGAATTTTAACAAAATTTCTGAAAAATTCTCCCGAAATAGTTTTTTTTCTTGAAATTCAACGTAAGAATCTCGACTGAATTTGGGATAAAACACGACAAATTTCACGTCAGAAAGATGAGTATTCATCTACGAAAACAATAAACAGTTTCACACACAAACGAACATTCCTTTCAGTCTTGACATTGATGAATAAAACATTTATTGTGAATCCTGTGGGACGAATTTGGGGCTTAAATCACAACCAAAATTCAGTAGACACAATGGCGAATGTCTGGTAAAAATTTCAGACGAAAATACCTAAGAATTAAGGCGTAGTAAGTCCCACACCGGGAGTAAACAAAACTGGTTTTCTGAAAACAAAGCGTCATGACTTTTCTTCCCTGTACCTTATTTTTGTGATTGGTTTGTGGACATGCCTCCTTATCCGGGTGCAAACAACATGTGAAAGTACTTGTGTGAATTTTTTCAGCGCAGTACGGACCCAGAATAAAATTGCAGAAAGTAGGACGAAATTTCACAAGTTTCGGTAGATGATAGCCTTGGTTTGCACAAAATTTCTGAAAAATTCTCCCAAATTAGTTTTTTCCTGAAAATCCACGTAAGAATCTCCACTGAATTTGGGACAAAACGCGACAAATTTCAGGTAAAACGGATGAGTATTCACCCACGAAAAAAATCAAACAGTTTTGCACTCAAACGAACCTTCCTTTCAGCCCTGGCAGTGATGAATAAAAAATTTATTGTCAATCCTGTGGGACGAATCTGGGGCTCAAATCTTAGCCAAAACTCGATAGACTCAGTGACGAACGTTTGGTAAAAGTTTTAGACGAAAATACCCAACGAATAAGGCGTGGTAAGTCCCAGACCGAGAATGAACAAAACTGGTTTGCACAAAATTTCTGAGAAATTCTCCCGAAATAGTATTTTCCTGAAAATCCACGTAAGAATCTCCACTGAATTTGGGACTAAAAGCGACAAATTTAAGGTCAAACGGATGAGTATTCACCCACGAAAAAAATCAAACAGTTTCGCACACAACCGAACCTTCCCTTCAGCCCTGGCAGTGATGAATAAAAAATTTATTGCCAATCCTGTGGGACGAATCTGGGGCTCAAATCTCAGCCAAAACTCGACAGACACAATGACGAACGTCTTGTAAAAATTTCAGACCAAAATACCCAAGGAGTAAGGCGTGGTAATTCCCAGACCGAGAGTGAACAAAACTGGTTTTCCGAAAGCAAAACGTCCTGGCTTTTCTTCCCCGTATCTTCTTTTTGTGATTTGTTTATGGATGTGCCTCCTTATCCGGGTGCAAACAACATGTGAAAGTACTTGTGTGAATTTTTCCAGCGCAGTACGGACCCATAATAAATTTGCAGAAAGTAGGGCGAAACTTCACAAGTTTCGGTCGAGGATAGTCTTGGTTTGCACAAAATTTCTGAAAAATTCTCCCGAATTAGTTTTTTCCTGAAAATCCACGTAAGAATCTCCACTGAATTTGGGACAAAACGCGACAAATTTCAGGTCAAACGGATGAGTATTCATCCACGAAAAGAATCAAACAGTTTCGCACACAAACGAACCTTCCTCTCAGCCCTGGCAGTGATGAATAAAAAATTTATTGTCAATCTTGTGGGACGAATCTGGGGCTCAAATCTCAGCCAAAACTCGACAGACACAGTGACGAACGTCTGGTAAAAATTTCAGACCAAAATACCCAAGGAGTAAGGCGTGGTAAGTCCCAGATCGAGAGTGAACAAAACATGTTTTCCGAAAGCAAAACGTCCTGGCTTTCCTTCCCCGTATCTTCTTTTTGTGATTTGTTTATGGACGTGCCTCCTTATCCGGGTGCAAACAACATGTGAAAGTACTTGTGTGAATTTTTTCAGCGCAGTACGGACCCAGAATAAAATTGCAGAAAGTAGGACGAAATTTCACAAGTTTCGGTAGAGGGATAGCCTTGGTTTGCACAAAATTTCTGAAAAATTCTCCCGAATTAGTTTTTTCCTGAAAATCCACGTAAGAATCTCCACTGAATTTGGGACAAAACGCGACAAATTTCAGGTCAAACGGATGAGTATTCACCCACGAAAAAAATCAAACAGTTTCGCACACAAACGAACCTTCCTTTCAGCCCTGGCAGTGATGAATAAAAAATTTATTTCCAATCCTGTGGGACGAATTTGGGGCTCAAATCTCAGCCAAAACTCGACAGACACAGTGACGAACGTCTGGTAAAAATTTCAGACCAAAATACCCAAGGAATAAGGCGTGGTAAGTCCCAGACCGAGAGTGAACAAAACTGGTTTTCCGAAAGCAAAACGTCCTGGCTTTTCTTTCCCGTATCTTCTTTTTGTGATTTGTTTATGGACGTGCCTCCTTATCCGGGTGAAAACAACATGTGAAAGTACTAGTGTGAATTTTTTAAGCGCAGTACGGACCCATAATAAAATTGCAGAAAGTAGGGCGAAACTTCACAAGTTTCGGTAGAGGATAGCCTTGGTTTGCACAAAATTTCTGAAAAATTCTCCGGAATTAGTTTTTTCCTGAAAATCCACGTAAGAATCTCCACTGAATTTGGGACAAAACGCGACAAATTTCAGGTCAAACGGATGAGTATTCACCCACGAAAAAAATCAAACAGTTTCGCACAAAAACAAACCTTCCTCTCAGCCCTGGCAGTGATGAATAAAAAATTTATTGTCAATCCTGTGGGACGAATCTGGGGCTCAAATCTTAGCCAAAACTCGACAGACACAGTGACGAACGTCTGGTAAAAATTTCAGACCAAAATACCCAAGGAGTAAGGCGTGGTAAGTCCCAGACCGAGAGTGAACAAAACTGGTTTTCCGAAAGCAAAACGTCCTGGCTTTTCTTCCCCGTATCTTCTTTTTGTGATTTGTTTATGGACGTGCCTCCTTATCCGGGTGCAAACAACATGTGAAAGTACTTGTGTGAATTTTTCCAGCGCAGTACGGACCCATAATAAAATTGCAGAAACTAGGGCGAAATTTCACAAGTTTCGGTAGAGGATAGCCTTGGTTTGCACAAAATTTCTGAAAAATTCTCCCAAATTAGTTTTTTCCTGAAAATCCACGTAAGAATCTCCACTGAATTTGGGACAAAACGCGACAAATTTCAGGTCAAACGGATGAGTATTCACCCACGAAAAAAATCAAACAGTTTCGCACACAAACGAACCTTCCTTTCAGCTCTGGCAGTGATGAATAAAAAATTTATTGCCAATCCTGTGGGACGAATCTGGGGCTCAAATCTCAGCCAAAACTCGATAGACACAGTGACGAACGTCTGGTAAAAATTTCAGACCAACATATGCTTTTGTTCCACGCATCTTTTTGTTATTTGTTTATGGATGTGTCTCCTTACTTGGATGCAAACAACATATGAAAGTACTTGTGTAAATTTTTTTGGTTTTTTCAACGCAATACGGACCCAGAATAAAATTGAAGAATGTAAGGCGAAATTTCGCAACTCTTGGTAGATGATAGCCTTGGTTTGCACAAAATTTCTAAAAACTTTTCCCGAAATAGTTTTTTCCTAAAATTCCCCATAAGAATCTCGGCTGAATTTTGGACAAAACGCGATAAATTTCAGGTCAAACGAATGAGTATTCACATAGAAAAAAATCAAACAGTTTCACAAACGAACATTCCTTTGAGTCTAACAATGATGAATAAAAAATTTATTGCGAATCTTGTTGAACGAATTGGGGCTCAAATCTCAGCCAAAACTCAGTAGACACAATGACGAATGTATGACAAAAAATTCATACCAAATTACTTAAGGAATAAGGCGTAGTAAATTCTAGACCGAAAATGAATAAAACTGATTTTCCAAAAACGAATCGTCCGTTATCCTCACCTAAACCCACCTTAGTTAGTTGTCTTCATCAAAATTGCTTTAATTAATTGAGATTACTTAATTTTTGTATTCAGGAACATTAGGTTGGTATTAAAAAAATATTTAAATACAAATTATTGATCATTAATCATTAATCATGATATTTATAGATATTATATATATATATATATATTTAAATTTCTAGGAAAATATTTATTTAATATTAAGTTTTCAGGCCAAAGCCAATTGATCGTATTGCTGGGTTTACTCTCAGTTCCCAATACATAATTTTTAACATTAAAAATGATAAAATTCTGTATCAATTTCCCTACAATAGGAGTTATTTTTTATTAAAAAGAACAGCATTTGTCGGTGTATTATTATGTCTGTGCAGAAATAACGTATGAAGAACAAAAGACATCAAAAGTGCATTCATTAACAACTTTAACTGCTCCACGACATTGACATGTGAACAATCATAAGAAAAAGAGTTTAAACTTGATTTAGTGCAAGGCCCACCACAGATAACGGTAGCATGGTTTCTTCTTGAAGAGGAAAAAAAAAACGTTGTTATTATTATTATTATTATTACATTACAACCTTTCTTCCTCGGAATGACCGAAAACAATAAAGAAAAGAACAAATTTGCACTGTCAACATCTAAGTTAACCGTTATAAAGTGAATACAAATAATTTGGTACAAATCTTCACTAATGTCAGTGAAAATAACCTGATTCTAACATAATGGCCTAGATTCAAGATTTAGTTATCGTGCCCTTTTGAAAAATTTACCACCTTTTTTCACCATGGTTATCCCTGTAACACTGGATGAAAGAAGTGATTTGGTATCAGGGCTCCATCTCAACTCTTTCAGAGTGATAAACAAGGTTGCTAGTGCAGTAGAGATCTCAGAATCCTTTATGTTCTTACATGACACTACTCTCAGGCTCTGAAGCTCCTTCCATGAATGAACTACTAACTCCAAACCTTCTGTAGTTAGTAATGAACACCCTTCCAAATAAAACAACTTTACCCGCCTGAAAACAGCAACAAAACAACCATTGGGTCATACATAACCCCAGAGAAATAATAACAACAGCAAAACAATAAGAAAAAAGATAACAAACCGGTGGTTTCAAATAAGTTTCAAGTCATTCAAGTTCATTCTTAATTTGTTGCACCATAAGTTTCATATATATTGTGAGTGGAAAGAGCAGCACAATAACATAGAAGAACAGAACCACTCCAACAACATTGAATTCAAAAGTTAGTTGCATTTCACAAAATGAAGCTAAACCTGTTTGAAAGACATAGTGCTCAAATCCAATATTGCCAAAACAGGAGAAGGAAGAAAGTAAAAGTGTATGCTCTGTTTGGAGAAGCTTCTAAATAAGCAGTTACAAAACAAGAACTTGGAATGAATTGAGCTTTCAAATAGACTTCTACAAATTACATGTACCAATTTTAGCTAGTGGAAGAAGCTTATTCCATTTTCATCTCTACAAGAACTTTATGCAAACCATAACAAGTTGTATGTAGAAGAGAAGATGAAGATTACCTGCACATCATTGCAAAACAGAAGATGCTATTATCCAATCCCCAACAGTCCTGAAGAACAATCTCCCTGACAGCCCTGCACACCGAAAACAAAGCCGAAACACTCTTCTTATCCCGAAGTTGACATTTCTGCAAATGCAACCGTTCAAGAGCAGGGCAAGAACCCAAATACTCCTCCATCCCAGGACTGGAATCAATCCTCTTACAAGACTGAAACCTCAAAGTCTTCAAATTTTCACAAAAGGAGATAGCAGCAAGCCAACCACCATCCATCCTATGATCAGAAAACGTCAACTCCTCCAACATCAAACAACACTTCCCAATGGCCTTAACACCATCAAAACTCCCTTCGCACCCACAAAGCTCCAACCTCACCAGCCTCTTGCACCCCTGAGCCAGAATCGTCAACCCAATATCAGAAACCACCGAACTGTAGAGCCCATCAACATGCCCAACGAGTTTCAGAATCTGAAGATTCGTACAGGCCGCGATCCCGCGCAAAACGTTGTCGCTGCAGCACTGCAGTTCGAGTTCCTGCAGAGTGGGGCACTCCTCCGCGACGCTCAGCAGCCCCATTTCGCTGGCGCCGATGACGTGGAGGCGGCGCAAGTTAGGGCACCCGGCGGCGAGGGTGGCGAGGCCGTTGTCGATGACTTCGACGGGGAGCATGTTTTCCTCGCAGAAGCACCAATTGGGGGAGAGGTCGGAATGGAGGTGCACGGAGAGGAGGCGGTGGCTGAGAAGAACGGCGGAATTGCGAGGGAAAATGAAGGCGGCGGAGAGCAAATCGACGTGGTTGAGGTTGGGGAAGCGGTGGATGAGTCTACCGGAGAGGAGGAAGTTCCAGTCGGAGATTGCGAGGGAGCGGATGAGACGGCCTTGGAGATTGAGCCAGCGCTTGCAGACCAGAGCATTGGAGTTTCGCTGAGCAGGGGAGTCGGAGAGGAGTGCGAGGATTTTGAGGAGAATCTCGTCGGAGAAGAGAAGAGTTCGGTCGGCGACGGCGGGGAAAGGAGAGAGAGTGGGGTTGTGTTTGGCGGCGAGGCGAGGAGAGAGAGAGTGAAGCTTCATTGCCATGACCATTTGGTTTATGGGTTTGGATTTGGTCCATAGCTCCGACCATGGCTTCTTCAATGGCGGAGTGGGAGTGGTAGGGTTAGGGTTATCGTTCTCCGATCGAAACGGCATCGTTCTGTTTTGTTTGGTGCTTTTTGGAAGGCCACAACGGTAATGAATGAAGGAATGAAGAATATGTGTAGAGAAAGTGAAGAGAAGAGAAGAGAAGATTGGTTATGTGTGTTTGTCTTGTTCTAACGGCATTTAAAATTCGGATTCAATTGAATGGGTCACAGAAGCCACCAATGGAGGAGTAATAACCAAGTAAGGCCTTTTCACTTCACAACTAACTCTTGTTACTTCTTTATAATTCACCCTTCTTCTTCTTCTTTTTATTAACCATGCTGTTTTCTCCTACTCTAATTTTCCCAACCAAATCAATAAATATAATCCACACAATACATTTTTAAATTACATCTATTATTTATTTCAAATTTAAACATTAAAATATTCTAAAATATTAATGTTCTTACAAATCGGATTTCTTTTAGAGTGACTTCTTTTGTTTTTGCTTCCGGTCTTCACGATCTCTAGGTGTGGTGATTTCTGATTAAATGAGGAGAACTTGTAAAGGCACTCTGACAAATCAAGTTAGTCCGAGTGTAATATGCCGATGAGTCGAGAGAGAAAAATTACTTCAGATGTTTGACTTCCTCTTGTATTTATACATTTTGGATGAGCCTCAATTGTTATGGATCCGCTCGTGAGTCTAAAAAAGGGCCCAATTGTAACTTTAATCACGTTTTACAAAATAAACTGGTTTAATTATGATTAACTAAGGTTTTATAGACTCTGTTTAGATTAAATAAAATTGAGTTCCTTATAGATATTTTGTATAAAAAATATAAGAGATGCTAAAGTTTTTCCAATGGTAAATTTTGTTTGAGTAAGTTGTTCGATTATTTTATGTTATTAAAATTGCTTGTAAAACCTAATGAATTCATTATTTTAAACATCAGATGAATTTGACTATTCCCTCAATAATTATAATACGTTTTTTAATAGATTGGTGGCAAAACATATTTATATTCAATATTATATATAAGTTGTGTATATTTAATATAAATAAGCATTTTAACTCTTATCACATCTGTTCAACAAGTCATGCCACTGTTTCCTAGCTAAAAATCAATGACTAAACCCTAGAATTTTCATTTTGGAGCTAATTTCACTTATATAGTTCCTAAGAATTATAAAATAAATTGTTTATTAATTTTTCATAAAGTAGTGAAATTTAAATTTAAATATTTAACAAATTAATTGCTGATAAAGATATTTAAAAACCATTCATGAGCTAACACACCTATATTTGAGATAATATTTGGCTTAGTGAAAAGAAATTTAATTAGTTATCAATTAAATTACTTGAAACAATACATAATTCGATTTAACTTAGAGACAACAGATTTACTACATTTTATTCATCAATTCTTTTTTTCACAAAATTAAGGGCATTTCTATTTACTTTCTTAACATTGAAAATAGTCTACTTTCCGAAATAAAAAATGAGACAATTTTATTGTAGCTTCATAAATTTTATCTCTCACTCAGATAAAATTGGAATATATTTAAGGAATAGTTCCAGACACAACCTTATCTACTTATTTACATCAATTAAATAAAATATTTAACTGAAAATGTATAGATCAGGGTTAAACTTGCCCCTCAAACACCATACAACAAAATAAAATTTAAAGCATATAATTATCAGATAATGGACATGATTAAACAAAGAATAAAAAAAATACAGTTTCATAGGGTTTGCAGCTGCCATAAATAAAGCAAATTACAAAGGATCAAGAACGAGGAGCAGCCATCTGCATCTTTTTTATCCTGTCTCCCGTCCTCACCATGCTGCACATTCAGATATCAATAATGAATAATGATACATTGAGAATCCACCATTTTTATATAACCACATTACAACTCTCAATACTATTATTTTAATAATTTTTCATATCATTTAATTACAAATTTATCTTTTATTATATATATTTATTTCTAAATTCATCCCATGAAGAGTAATATATAACTCTTGGATTCGTCAAACCATCATTTTTCCAATAATATAGTCAAGATTGGGGATCTAGGTTGTTCATCCATTTTATCCAATTTTGAGATATTTTAGGGTTTACAGTCATCAATAAAAGAATTTCCTTTCTTTCCTATATTTTCTTTGATTATACTTTGAGTTCATAAAACCTATTTATACTTTAGTATAGTGCAGTTCTTGGAAGCTGATTGCTGAAATGATAATAATCTAGGTCTATTGTTGAAAGAAATACCTAGTATCATGCGGAGTGATGAATATCCACTGTGATCCATGCGCCTCCGCAAAATCAACTAGAGTGTCCAAGCTGATTTTTCTGCTTACTGCATCCTGAAGATTAAATCCAAATTCCACCTTAGAAAACTCAACAGATTTCTAAATTTTATATAAAACAAAGTATAAAGCATATTTATCAATCATGGAAGGTAGCTAACCTCAAACACTATAGCAGTATGGTGCATAGCTTATATAATTAAATATTAAATACTAAATACAAATAACTGCGCAAAGATTAAAAAAATACTAAAAAATCTGTGTTTCTCAATAACGATAAAAAGTTCAAGGTTTTGGTACTAAGTAAGCATACAGGTAAATAGAAACAAAGAATGTCGTGAATAATATAAGACATGGAGAAAAAAAATGGGGGATCAATGGGTATGGGTCTAGTACAAACCGGATGCAAATCGTCAAACAACTATATGAAGCTTGTGTTGCCCAACTGGTTGGAAGATAAGAAGTTTGTGTTGAGATTATTTGTATAATGGTTGAGACACCCTGAAGTGTCTCATTTTATTTTATTTATTCTTTTGCTAATAAAAAAAAAAACAAAACTACATACATCTAAAAATGGCCAAGTAAGCAACCAAATTATAGCACTATTATTAACTATATGAAGGTTAAAAGTAATAATCCTAGATTAGTAGCAACAAACAATTTTACCATGAAGACATCAAATTCGTCCATTGCCCTAAAAGGGGCCTCTGTCATTTCATGAAGCGCCAACGCAAAGCACAATGTTGAAAAAGAACGCTCCCCACCTAATTATAAAAAAATATATAAAAAAATATACAAATACTAAGTAAAATCACTAGTGGAATGGATGACTAAATCATGTACAAAAACAAAGCAATGCATATGTAAACAGATAACTTTTTTTTAACCAAAGAAATAATGCTATTGCATCACTATACAGGTTGCAACCTAACCAGGTTAGCACTACAACCTGTACCAATCATGCAAACAGATCATTTATTTACATTGCATTAGTTACAAATAAGACTGAAGTAGTGAATATAAGTGGGAAATACTCTCACCTCACATGCTAATTTTGTAAGGTTAACACTCAAACTCAAATGTTAAGAAAAGTTTATCCTAAATCTGTTATTAGGTCACCTATCATTTTATACAAACACTAAACCCGTTAGTGTTGGCCGTGAGAGGATGTATAGAAGAAAAACTGAAGTCCAACATTGACAAGAGATTAAGCTAAAGCAGAGCTCGGATGTGAGGGACAACTCTCACTTTTGTAGAGTTAAGTTAAGCCCAAATGCAAAGACTATAATTTCCCCTGGCATAAAAGATATAAACTTATGCAATCTATTAGAAGATATTAGGGTAACAAGTTTTACTAGCAGTGAGTTTGGGCCTGAACAAGTAGTACTAGTAGTAGTAATGAATGAAATCCATACAAACACGTGAATGGGGTAATAGTAATTGATAGAAACATCTTAATATCTAATTTGTTGGTACCCTTCATCTTTATTTTCCCTTTTCCTGGGCTAAACCCTAAAGTTTCAACATCAACACATAACTGTTTCCCTCAATCATCTGCCTTGAAATTAAACGACAACAAATAAACCAATATATATATATATATATATATATATATATATATATTTCATCCTATGATGGCAGCATATTCATCACTATCCTATATCGAACCTGAAAGCCCCCTAGTATCTCGAACGGCTCTGTTTGATGCATCTTGTGGCATTTGTACCTAAAAATAATAAATAAATTAAAATAAACAAAGGAAACAATTTAGGTCACACGCACTGAAGTCCGAGAAACACATTTATACAGGTACAAACTGAAGGTTGACATAACACGAATTAGTATTTGTTCACTTCACAAAAAAAATAATAACTATAAAAATTTTGCTTATTTGAAAAGGGAGGGTAAAGGATACTGCAAAGAAATATATATATCACAAAGTAATTTTACCTCAATCATTAAGGTTTTCTGTTCATAATTAACTTTGATAAGTCCACTAATCCCCTTCTTTCTCAAATGGCCATTAAATCTGAGGATGATTTAAAGAAGTCAAGGTTAAAAGGAAAAAAAAAATCTTGTGACAGTAACAACAAGGCATACTTCCAAGAAAGTTGGTGCTTCAGATATGTTGCATTTCTCTGAAACTTTCTCGTTCGTAACTCCAAAGCTCTCTGGCAAGCCTGCAACAATATAGAAAAACTTACTCCCTAAAAAGCATTAACCAAGAACGTCACCTCATCAAATGTCTGCATCAAATGAAGAATGAACAAGTAAAAGAATTCTATCACACTTGAAAAGGGATATTGAAAAACTAAAAGCTATTTTCTGATAATAAGAAGGTGGATTAAGTGTATATATACTATATAGGGACACTAATCATAATACTTAAGGCTATAATCTAGCTTTCATAAGTGCAGTTAGAAAAAAGGGGAAATTAATCTATCATGATTACAGTTAAAAATAATTTGGCAATCAGGCAGCAAGATGAGAAAGATGGATGTGTCGGAGGTAACCGATTGGGTCATCATTCTTTTGAAGAATAATTTGGTTGGCTGGGACAAGTGAAGAAATGGGTCCTCCTCAAGAAAATGGGGTTCCGGGGGCAGGGGGAGTTCAATAGTCTATATTTCTTGTTTTCCATTTCTGCAAGGAGATGTGCTCCAACCATTGTTCATATATCATCATTGCTTCCCAACAATAGTCCTGTAACAGGGATTTATCTCTCTGTTTTAGCTCATTCAACAATTTTGTCTCGCAGTTGTTCTATTCATAATTTTGGGTCCCATCACGTGGGACAATGCCTGGTGGACCTTATTTGTGCTGAAATTTAATTTATATAGTAGAAGAATAGGATAGCAAGGATCGGTATCCATCAAAAGAACAAACTAATCCAAAAGATAAATATTTTGGGTGAATGCAAACAGGTGGCTTTATTTATACCTAACAAATGCCCACAAAATTGCATTTATGGAAAAGAATAAATAAAACCAAAAAATACATACATCCAATTTCTGTTGAAGGGTTTTGTAAACTTGCTGCCTTTTCATAATCTTACGCTCTTTTTTCTTATACAGCATCCTAAGATCATCGATTGATTCAGAGTACCTAAATAGGGAAACCAAAATGAGAGAAAATCATAATGCAGACATACAAACAGAACTCCTGCTCGAGCATAGCAACCTGACAAAATAAATAAATATATTAATGTCAAACCTTTGACTCTCGCGCATAAGTGTCTGATTAAGTCTTCCTAATTGAGAACTGATTTGCTCCGGGGTATTCCCATCACAACCTCCTAATGAATCAAGTTCATTCTGAGAGCATATTATGGAAGCCTTTTCAACGCTTTCCTGCAGTTTGAACCAAGGTTGGTATCAGCAAGATATAGATACTAATATATCTTTTATGATTTAGATTACTGAGTTATCCAATAATGCATGAGTAAATCCCAGAACACATAGGATTAGTGAAGTTAACAGCAGATTTTTTTCATGCACACAACACTTGTAATAATAAGCAAGGTAATCTTTCCATTCATCACATAATCTTGTTTATTAACGGTTAAGCAAAATATAAAGTATAAAATCCGGGATCTACAGAAAAGAATCTAAAGGATAGTACAAAAAAAAGCTCTAGTGCAGATTGGAGATGGCAGTACATATGTCTAAGATGCTTGCTTTTTTTCTCTATCTATTAGAAACGTTTGAAAAGTACACTTCTTATGGAAGTTTCGAGTATCCAGCTGGAGCAAAATCCCCAAAAATATAGCCATATTTCTCCCTACACAACTAACATTGGGCAGGTTTGTTTCCTTATCTTCCAAAAAGGTTTTGATTTATTGGGTTTCTCAAGGGTCCTTTCTTGACCAATATGCAATGGGAATGCCTTGCTCTTCTGAGCTTTCACAATATTTTTTCCAACACTTCTCTTTCTCTCAGTTGCTACAGGAAGAACATTGATCTTCTCATGGATAATGACATATGAATAAGAATAGGGCTTGCATTACAGCATGAGGAATAAAACAATATTTATATGAATTGGGATTTGTTTACATTTTGGTATTTGTAGCTAATTTGGGGATTTTTAATAATTTCATACTTTAGGATTACAAGGCTGTCAATATGGGTTAGCTAGGCAGTGGCAGTTTCCATGACACATGCAATATCAAGTGGATTTTCAGGTTTTCTGATGTCCAAATATTTCCTAGATAAGGTGCTATCAACACAAGAAAAAAAAGAATTAAGCAGAATGCAATCCTGCATAACTTTTAGTTAATTTCTACTTCAAATTTATATAGTGGAAAAAACTGTAAGTAATTGAATTCTTCTCATTTTAAAACACTTGAAATAAGTTAGAGAAGAAATTAAAATAGGAAAGAAATTCTTAATGTACACCCTAGAAATAAATTATTGAAATAAATACAATAATTAATAATAACTTATTGTACTTGTAACCCTACAATATCTGAATATTCACAGTAATCAATAGTATCTCCTAGTATCTAAAGAGAAACATTTTAGTTTTAAGATGCTAAATGGTCCAGTTCATTGACCACATACTTGCTTTCGCATCTAATAGAAAAAGTGATAAGCATATAATGATAGTTCAGTCTAAAATATTTACATCACTAATCTTAACCAATATGCACCTCGCGCTTCTTTGTAAGCTCCTGAGAGTGGTTCTCTGCCTCCTCAATATCAAGTAGGACCTTGTTTTTCATGACACCCTCGTAATGATCCTTTGCCTGTAAAATGTTTTTAAGAAGAAAAAAAGACAACGCAATTTAAAAAATAAATGGGTAGAAGATATTTTCAGGTATTCAATAACAAAAAAAAAAACCTTTTTTGCAGAACCCATTTCTTTTTCAATTTCTACAAGTTCACTCTCAGCTTTCTCCAGGGCAGCAATTTCACCATTCGCTGATTCTACATTTTATGGCATCCAATAGAATATGCATCACATAACCTTTCTACAATTCAATAAACAGAACTGCAGATGATCTCACTGACATGAAACGAATAACTCGTATTATATCATACCACACAGTTTGTCAAATTTTACTTTAAGATCATCTGCTTTTCCTGCTGCTTCAAGCCCCTTTTGCTGATGGCCCTCTAGCAAAACTTGTTCTTCTTCTATTTTTTTCCGGATCTCCTGGTGTTCAGTAAGAATAAAACATCATTTCAACTGAGAAACAAAATATCAAATTTGCAATGTCTTAGGAACCAGTAGCAGGTTTTAAAAGTTTTGCACCCTATCGTGTCTCTAATAAACTTGAATCAATCAGCCTTATGAAGCTTTGTTAAAATTTACAGCACAACTCATTCTTAACATTTGATGGATTCAATTATAAGTCTCTTTCTAATATAAAAATTGATTATTGTCTATATTAACAAATGACTTGAGATCAGTTTGCCTTGGGGTTTCAACTCTCTCTGGCCCTCTGTTCTTCTTGTTACCTGCTGTTAGCAGAGGTGTAGGGCAAAGGACACAACCTCCTTAAAGTTGCATCCCCCATCCCACACCCAACCAAAAAAAGTATGAAAAGGAAAAAAAAATAGTTTTCACTGCATGTTTGTGCCTTCACAAAATTATTAACACTACTGCTTAGAACAAGTAGAATGTCTAGTTGAAGAATGGAATGGATGATAGAGAACAAACTGAAATCTCTTCAACAAGCTCATCAACAGAGGACAAAGGTGTTGCACTATTTTCAGCGGTGTGCAAATGCATTTCTTCCTCCAGAGCTAGCTTCTTCGAAGTAAAACTTTTACCAGCAATTACACATTGTCTCTACAAAGAAAGAAAACAAAAACAAAAAGGCATCAGATCAAGCACACATCACCGGTACATGTTAAAAGGTAATAATGAAGTTAATGATTCTTTTCTTAAAAAATAAAACATAGTTTTATCTTATCCATTTTAGTATTTTTTTTAAAATATTATTTACATTTTAGAGGATTTAGAATTTTACACAAGGAAGATTTTTAAGTCCTCTTCTCAAGATATGTTCTTTTTGTGGTCATGTAGCAGTCATGGTTGTAGCTTACCATTGGAGTTAGTTCTCAGCGATTTATTTAAGCATGAAGCAGAGTTTTATCATGTGGTGTTATCAATTCTTTCCTTCAAGCAATATGATATTGCAAAAAAATAGAAGGTTTTTGAAGAAAAATATAATCTAATAATACAAAAATTTACCTTAATAGAACTCATATTTTTGTCAAGTTCCTCCAGCTTGACTTCTGCCACTCTTTTATTTCTTTTACATTCATTGGCAACCCTTTGTTCATCAGATGCTTCAGCATGAAGTTTCTCAATCTCATCTTCAAAAGAACCACAAAGACGACCAGTTCTTTGCCTCTTATTTGGATGAAGAACAGTCTGCACTGGACCTCGAGAAAACCTAAAAAGAACTTAGATTAGGAAACACAGTTCCAACTTGTGGGCCATGGCTTGAAGATACACACGTACACAAGAAATTTTCATCAGTCTGAAGCTTTGATCCATACTGCTACGTACTAAAACTTCTGTACTGAATTGACAACAGGGGTTGGAACTCATGCTGAAGCATTTGGTTGAAAGAAAATGGAACATATCATCACAGATAAGTATTGTATTTCAACATGTTAGAAGGGCCTAGGAGCATGGCTGTAACAGGACTGAATCCCAAAAAGCTTTTCTTATTGAGGTTCTAAGACAATATCAAGGAACACTGACTGATCACACGTTTTACTAGAAAGACAGCAGCTATATAATATCCAAGATAAATAATCTTGTCTTTTTCATATAAAGGAGTAGAGGGTTAAAAGATTGGAAAAGGAACCCCAAACACTGAGAGGTGAATGCAAGAACTCTCCTGCCAAGGACTCGAGTTCACAATGAGGAAAACCCAAGTTCCACATTAACTAGAAATAGTGACAAAACACAGTATATAAGTGAGAAAAACCCTCACCACAAGCTAGTTTTGTAGAGTTGAGTTAGGTCTAAACCACTTTGTAAAATGATATCAGAGCCTATCCTAGATTCATTGAAAGGGTCACTCACCATGTTATCCATATACCAAGCCATTTCACTCAAATGTGTTGTATAAATATGAATTGCTAGTAAATAACAGTATCTATTTACAGAAGAAGTTGTGCATGCAGGACACTGAATTGCAATGTCAATTAGTAGTGACTTACATTCTACATCCATTTGCTGTGTAGACCTCCTTCAAATTGTGGATCCTTCGTTCAAAGGCAATCACTTTCCCAACTTCATAATCCTTGACTAGAACTTGTCTCTCAACACTTCCCTAGAGAAGCAATAAACATATTAAGTGGAAGACAAAAAAATAATCGAGAGGGTACATGGTGGTTTCAGGGTAAAGAGAGAAGTTGGTTCTATCAGTGGCAGAGCAGTTATCATACTTAGTATACTATCTTTCAGTTTTCATATTGCAAGGAGCAGTGCTCCATTCCATCATTGTTTAAGTTCTTTCTTCTTCATACTATTTCATAAAACTTTCACTGTGTTAAGGACATTATTCTTCAGTGGACTATATTAAATCCAAAAGAAAAACAATAAAAATGATACAGACTCAGGTATTATAGTGTCCAAATCCCACATCAAGCACTATAAGATGCTTGGTGGAGTATTTAAGCATTGATTCTTCCGCTTAAGAGCTACATTTTTAGGGTGGGGGTCCCCCAAGCGCTGCTTATTTATTGGTATTAGAGCTGGTTGTCGATGCTTAGGAGCAGTGCTGTGATAGGGACCTAGTATTATAGATGCCTAAGCCCCGCATCAAATAGTATGGGATGTTTGGTAGAGTATTTAAATGTTTCAAGCACTTAGTGAACTCCACCAAGCATCTCATACTACTAAATGTGAACTAAGGCACCCCACAATAACCAAGTCCCTACCAAAAGCTCTTGTTTCCTACATTCATGCTTAAGAGCAGTAGGCTGACATCCTTACAAAACCAGGCTCAGTTTATTATAGTCCGGGTTCTCAGCACTTCTCACCTCTCACTCTAATTTGGAGGAGGAATGACAGTATACATACAGCTTATGTTTGAGCACATGCTTTAATATCTCTCTCTATATGTATTTGTTCATTAAGTAGCTTACAACTCAGCGGAGCTAATTACTCTGGCTACTACCACCTGTCTCTCTCTGTTACAACTACATTGTACTACATACACTGAGCTTTTAGTTTAAGGAATCAGAACTTCAATAATCATTTAGCAGTTTTATTTTCTGTCTCATTTTCTCTGAATCTAAAAATTCTTTAGTACCTAATCACTATTGTTAAAAATATGAGAAATATTTAATGATTTTATCTCAGAATATTTTACAGTATCTTAGATAATCAGTTAAGATTTATTCTTCTTTTATACTTTATAATTTGTTTCCATATTTAATTAGGATCTTTATAATTATACAAAATATCTTATTACAATCACATTGAATAGAATATGATTTATATGCATTATTTTATCATATATACAAGAAAAAAATCTCCTATAATTATTTGTATTTATTTCAATTAGCTTATACAAAAAAGGACCCATACACAGTTATCAACTTGCATTTATTTTTCTCTCTTTCAACATTTTATCAAAGTGGTGTCATCCTCCATGACCTGTTTTATTACTATTGCGCTGTTGAGTTCCCAAAAAAGAAAAAAGTGGCACTGACACATCTCTATTGTGTCCTGGTCTAGCTTTTCACTTTGATTCGCAACTGTCATACAACATCGCTGACTTTTTTTGTGACACACCCTACACTCCACCTTTCAAATGCCCAGACTCTATCTATGTCCAAGATGCAGTGGCACCAAATTTGTACCAGATGCACTAACCCTGACTTCACCTTATATGCCCTAACCTTGTTTCTATCCCAAAATTCGTTATCAAACTTAGTTTCAAGTTTGAGTCTCCAATAATATTAGGTTGATGTTTCCAAATGTGGTTTTGAGAAGGACGGGTCTGGTTTGCTCGCCATGAATTTCTCTCAAGCTAATAAACATTCCATCAATCTGACTCTGACTAAGTTATTTTTCTCTCCACCTATTATTGACTATAGTGGAGCTCAATTTTTGTGTTTTTTTTAATTTGCAGTGAATTATTTTGTTGTGACAAGCTAAATCTTAGTTAGCATAAACTTGAGGAGGAGAGTTAAAAATATGAGAAATATCTTATGATATTATCATAAAAAAAAATTAGAGTATCTTATAGACGATATCTTAGGATGCATTTTTCTTTTACATTTTATAAATTGTTTCCTTATTTAATTAGAATCTTTATAATTACAGGGATATCGAATTAGCATTAGAATATGATTTATAGGTATGTCATATCATGTATATATGAATAAAATATCCTAGAACTATTTGTATTTATTGAAGTCAACTAATATCAAATAGACTGAAGTCCATATACACAGTTTTCAGAATCCCGTGCATCTATTTTTCTCTCTTAGCCACCCAATATGTAACACTTCTTTAAAAGAAACCAATAAAAACAGTCCTTTACACCAAGTAAAAGCCAGGAGCATAAAGTTATGAAGCAACTGCTCATCCAAAAAAATCTCTTATAAAGATTTGTGAATTGCATATTGCCCACACATGCACCAAAGCCAGACATAATTGCAACAAGAATTTGGCTTCTTTTTCATCTCTCACATATAGTAAAGATAGTCAACAAACACCAGCCAATAACAAAAGGGAAAACCCAACACTCTGAACATGCAAAAGAAAGAATTCCACACACACAAAAAAAACAGTTATAGAACAATCTACGAAAAAATGTGGCTAACTGGGGATATATTTAATATGCAAGAATAATTAATTTTGGAAATGATTGATGGAGAGCTTAGAAAAGATAACTTCAGATAGAAGAGTTTATAACTGAAAAGATTTAAAACAAGGATAAGATATCCTCCCACTCCCAGAATAACATGTAGGAAAGAATGGGAAAGAACAAAATAAGGAAAATATAAACCAAATGAACTGTGATTTCCTTTAAATAAGCAATCAATATTCATTGAGATAGAACATTATTTTCAGGAAGCAAATATTAGTCAATTACCTGATCCACTAGGACATTAATCACAGTGTGATTCTCACATTGTAAGACAGAAAGAATTGATGGATGTTCTGTATCAGGAAGCAGATGTTGTGGTATCGTCAACCTATGCACCAGAAAGTAAAAGAATATGACCACAACCAAAAATATGAAACACAAACTAAGACAGGAACAGGCAAACGGATATGGAGCTAACAATGTACCTTGGGATTGAAAAATCATAAATAATAATTTGAAGGTGACCATAGTTTGCTTCCTTCGCACATTGTTTCAAAAGACGACAATCCGCATGATTAGTCACTATAAAAGAATTGAGCAATCTCCCAATAGCATATTCAAGGGCAAGTGCCCATTTATTGCCATGAAGAAGCTTCTGTTAAACCATAAAAACAATCCAACATAATAATTTGAATAAGTAATTGACATGCAACACCTATTTATCAATATTAAGCAACTCTGCTAAATAATAAAAAGCAATGCCAAGTAATACAATCTAGTATGGCTTATTAACTGCGAAACCAACCACAATTTAATTAATTGACAAGGCTAAGAAATAAACTTGAAAATGGCATTACATCAATGAGAAAACTTGGGATAGATAGCATTAAGCATGTAGTCACACCTTTGTAAAGATTAACTAACAACCAGGGAACTGAGAATATATAAGAATTTAGAAGGAAATAAAATAGAATTACAGAGCAGGAGTCCCCCATGTCCTAACTGTATCAAGGAAAAGAGAAAAATACCAAACCTGATACCTATAAACCCCACAGAAAAACCAGGTGCATAAACCCAAAATGAAGCAAATAAACCATCTTATCCAAATATGAGAAACCAAGAGAAAAATATTGACAAATGAGATTAAAATTATATAGTTATATTATATCAGTGTCTTCATTTATTTCTTCCACTGAGAAGAAGGCAACACAGCTAACCAAAGAAAGACGCTTAATTTCATTCAAACCAAAAGACTCTGCATATGCCGGGAAAGCAATATGTAATATATGACAAAAGGGATTACATGTTATATTACCAAATGGGCACCAATTGGACCAATTGGAGGCATCTTAAACCTTTGGTGGTGCCTCTCAATTATTTGTAACAAATTGATTACTTTGCCTCCTCCAAAAACAGTAATCTGCTTCCAAAAAGATTGTCAAAGCCATGAAATACTGTTCTTATCAACATTAAAGCAAGGAATTTTACAAAAATTTATTCAGTCTATTACATCTGATGGAAATGAACAAAATACACAAAAGCAAAAACTAAAAGCAACATTTTAAGCTTCATAAAGAACTGCAATATTTGTTATACCTTATTGTTTTGATGTTGTTGAAGATCACGGATTCGACACATGATAGCATGGTGATTTTTTTCATGATCATGAATCTATGAAAAGGAAATGAATTATACACAAGGAATCAGCTTTCTTACTCAAGAAAATGAGTACATGCATGACATCCATCCATATATATAGACTCTTGATAGACTTAGTGGCTGGAGACAATTTGCAAGGCTATATTAAATGAGTCCAACTTCGTATACTAATTTCCATGAACACTGAACAAATTCTAACATTACATACTATCCCCTAAGTGCATTTACTAATTTCCAATATTTAGAATTCCAAAGAACCCCCTCCGACTGACTAGCACTCTGACAAAGTAACAGCTTTCAGACAAATTCATAATCAGATTTATTGCATGCTTGGTTTATCTTATTTTAAGGAAACAATAACTTTTTATCAGCTCCCTAAATAAAAAAAGCCCATTAAAAGGCACACATTACAGAAAGTTTAGTGTTACAAGAAAAGGTAAAGAACATGTAAAAATTCTGAAAATTTAATTGAAATTAGAAAATCAAAACCGTAAAAAAAATGTGTTGACGAGCAACCAAAGAGAGAATAAGGATTACAACACAATTTAAAAGCATTAGTAAACAGCACACCTTATCAGCTATCTTTTGGATTTCATCATTTTGCCTACGTATGCTCTCCATTAAAGAAGCATCTTCTTCTTTCAATCTGAAATGACCAAGGATAATTAAAAACTAGAACTTCAAATCCCAAGTAAAACACAAATATGAAAAACCACACAAGTAAAATTATAACCCCTTAAGCTTTAACTCAGCTGCATGAACCTCATCTTTAAGCACCTTCAGTTTCTCCTCCACGTTAGATTCTTCAGCCTACATTATTATGAAAAATAATAGGAACTGAAGCTTATTTATAAAAAAAAATGGCATTGCTATCAAATACGAGCAATTCAAATTGATGAAGCAGATCAAAAGTTAAAACCAAAGTACAACCAAAAGGAAAAGTGATAAACATTACAGAAAATGATACTGAAAAGAAATTGAAAAGTAACAACTAACAAATAGGTAGTTTAAGTTGAATATGACATGTGTCAATAATCAATAATTAAATATATTATAAGCCATAACAAAGTGCCAACCAAAAAACACCACACAGTTTTCCCCCAATCCAACCCCTCCGGCTGAAAAGAAGAAAGCCCAAGGAGCCACAGTTAAGGCAGGCTAAGGGTGACCACAACTAGAGCAACTTTCCAACACACTCTCTCACATCTAGGGCTATGGGACAAGAACATGGCAATGCAGGTGACCCAAGAATAGACATACAACAGACTCTAATATCATCTAATAATTTGGGCTTAGAGCCTAAACTCAACCCCAAAAGCTGGCTTACAAGGTAGTAAGGTGAGGATCCAATGAAGGCATCCCAGAGAGGTCGCAATTAAAGCACGTCAGAAGTGACCACCAACCACAACAACTTCAGAACAATATCCAGATTTAAATAAAAAGATGTCAAAAAGAATCGAAGGAACCAATGAACAAAGCAAAGTGTTTCACTGAAAAAAAGAAACGAGCTGAAACTTGAACAAAATTAAATAAAAAAAAGTATTAGCATAGATATAGAGTAAGGAACGAGAACAATAAACTGAAAAAAGTATCACTTGGAGAACCTGAGTATTTTTTGCATGCTGCTCGCGAATGTCCTGTACTTGTTGTTCAAGCATTTTAAGTTGCCGTACCATCTTCTGTATGTTGCTAGTTTTGCTTTTGCAGTCTCGCTCAAGTTCAAATGCCTCTTTCTTTGCCTTCATGGAGGAATATGCATTTGCAACAGACAGAATATGAAGTACGAGTAATGAAAATCAAAAGCAAGATAATTATTGAAATATAAAATAATCATCTGTAGTCTCCCTTGAGTTCTAAAGCATCTTTCTTTGCCTTTAAGGAGAAAGATGAATTTGCAACAGACAGAATATGAAGAAATATTAATAAAAATCAAAAGCATGAAAATGATTGATGCATAAAATTAGTCATACTATAGTACAGAGTCCAAGAGAAATCTATAAAGGCTCTGCAGGTTTATCATAGGAAAAGCAAAGGGTCAAAGTTGTAACATGTTAGTTGGTTTTGTTATTTTTCTGTTATTTATTTTATTGTAATTCATATAGGTAGATCTTTTTGTGTGTAAAGGGCAGGAGGGGAGCTCCTTTGGGGGTATACTCATATACCTTTGCTCTAGGGTGATTCTAGCCTTTCTTTCAGCAATAAAGAAGCATATTCAATATTTTTTTTCCTTGTTTGGGGGTTAATATTTTCTGGCAGGAAGAAACTGATATCACCACATCCGAAAAAAATAACCTAACACATTAAAAAGGGGAAAGTCTTCCAGATCACCTAGTTCAAGTAAAATGACAAGCATATAGCTGAAAAAGGAGTAGTGCAGTATGAAATATTCAAATCACCTAATTCAAGTAAATGACAATCATATAGCTGAATAAGGACTAATGCAGTATGAAACTTTGATCCACATATAGTTCAAACAAAGCATTTGGCAAAAGAGGAACTGGGAGTAAGACCACCCACTTCTAACATACCATGGACACAGATTGGTTTAAATTTTCCTTCATTTGCTTAACTTGTGATGTCTTCTCCAACATTCTTGCAATTTCATCCCTCTTCTTGGAGCAGCTTTCCTTCAACTTTTCAACCAAATGCTGCAAAAGAAATTAGAGTCCAACTTAACACTATTAGAGATAAAATAAGCACAGAAAAAGAAACAGTGAAGATAGCAACAAAAGTTAATAATGATGTATTATATCATATTTGTAGGCAAGCCTTAGCAAATAACATTTTAAGTTAAAATATATGAAAACTATCCAATACTATCTTGTACTAGAGATATTTACTTTATGTTAAGATGCCCATTCGAGTTTGCATTACATTTTCATTTCATTGTAATATCCTTTACATTTCATCCATTAGTTAGTTTGTCAAGTATTCAGTTATTTGCTAACTTTGGAATGAGTCATATTGCGTAGACATTTAAGATTTCAGTCTCTAAATTTTGAACTAAAGATAATTTTCTAGTTCACTTTATCTTACACTCTTTTGTTTTCCTGGGAATTCTATAACGCTATCATAAGCTTGTAACTGACCCAAAGCATGGCTTTTGCAGAAAGTTCTTCGTTCAATCAAGAACTTCACGTAGCCAACACTTTCTCACATCCAATCTTCATTCAACTTGATTCCAAGAACTTTCTGTCGTGGAAACAGCAAGTAGAACGAATTGGTCACAAGCTTCTTGCTTTTTGGCCAATCCTACCTTACCACCTCAGCATCTTACTGAGAGAGTACAATGTTGTTAACCCAATGTATTTTGATTTTGACACAAGATAAACCTACTATAAATTCATGACCTTTATTGTTTTTGAAATATTTCATTACAACATGGATGCAAACAAGAATAACAAAAAACAGGAAAATGGATCAACAATGGAAGAAAATACGCAATGTATTATTTCTGGTGTAGAAGGAAAATGCAGAGGAGTGAATATCCCCATGGCCCATAGAGCTAAATTCTTTTAGGGAATGGAAATTTCTCTGACCCTAACTGAAAATGACTCTCTCTGCATACCCAGTCTCTCCCTACACAATCCCCATAGAAGAAAATTCCTCTCACATGATTGCCTCACCCCTTTCTCTTTCTGCCACCTCAACATTCTTTCCCTGCAACTTCTTTTCCTTCCGGGTAGACCCTCCACACAATGGGCTTATGCTGGCTGGTCTGCAGTCTGACAAATTACCATATCCCCATTCAAGGTCCTAACAAACACTAGTATCAATGAAAATGCAAACCAAACAAATTATCATACTATGAGTAATCACATATTTAGCAAGACCAAATTATATGTTAAATTTTATCCCGTGTGAAAATGCATTAAATAATTTTCCATTATGTACCCATCTAGATTTTAAATGTAGAAGGCACTAGCAATTCTGGCAAAAACTGAGAATTATACACAAACAGCCAATGAAATTCCTAATCCTATCTTTTATGTTCTACTGTAAACAATCTTTGCTTAATGTTAATGTCAGAGATCCCATGTTGACTAAAGATATAGCCAAAATATAATATATAAGTGGGTGTAAATAAGTTGTGAGGTTGAATTAAGCTTAAAAATCAGTTTCTAAAATGATATCAGGTTTATTGTAGTAAGGTTTGGTAGGTCTACATGTCACCTGCTATCAAACTGTTATTTTTGAACCTCTCACAAATATTTCTTCCCACACTTGAAATGTCCAGCTATCATTGTGATGTGATAGAGTATGTGGAAGATTCCACATCGACTAAGGAGAAGGTTATATTATAGTATATAAGGGTGTATATCTCCACTTGCAAGTCAATTTTGTGAAGTCAAACCGCAAAGAAAAGTTCATATTGTATTGACAAAATGAAAACTACTGAGTGCTAAGCACATAGGCTAACATACCAGTTGTTGATCAATCTTAGCCTGGCAAGTAGGTATCCGGTTCTTCAACTTTTCAATCTTTATATTTTGTTCCTCTAGTTGCTTGTCCACATCATAAACCCACGACCATGCAAGTTTCTTCTTTAACTGCTGAACCTGTATGGATATTTGTTCAACATGTTCCATGTTTCTAATTTTAACTTGCAGCTCATTAAGTTCATTCTCTATGGGCCTTATTGCAGTCTCTAACTCTTTAATTACTTCATATGCCATAGTAATTTCCTTGAAAATGCTTTCCAGCAGATCATTGACTTGCTGAAGAAGTGTGGCCTTGTAAAAGAACTGATTAATAAAGTGTCAGTGTTGCTTCTAGTAAGGTTTATTGAAACAATAACACCAACTTTAAGAACTAACTATTGCTGATCAAAAAAAAAAAATTAAGAACTAACCTTAAATTTATCTTTGTTATTCCCAGAATGCAAAAATTCCCTGCTTTTGTCTTGAGTCATAATTACACATGGATTCTCCACATCAATCTGCAAATGAAGAGATTCACAAAAAGTTGCAAGAAAGAAATCACTGAAAAAGAAAATAAAGGCATTGCTGAAGATTTAATGCATGTTCGGGTGAATATTGTGGAGTATTAATTGAAAGTTTTGGTTCAAAATAAGACAGTGTCTTGTTACTTTAGACTCAAAAGTATTTGGAAGCTTTTAAGAGAAAATTCAAACATGTTATTATTGGTTATTTAGGCGAATGCAATGATAGGAAATCTAACATTTAACCCTACTTATGCACAAAGAATTTTGCCCAAAGAATTCAATCAAAACTCTGACTCATATTTACAAAATTAGCTTGTAAGTTGAAGATTGCATCTCACCTATATACTCCACCCTATCCATGTCATTAGTTGACATGGGAACTCTAACAAAAACAATCAAATAAAATATATTACTAATCCTGACCTACTCAAGTACATTAATTATTCTCAGACATCCCCCTTCAAAAGATAAAATGGGAATCAAGCATGTCAATAATAATGCTTTTTAAATACATCATACAACAATTAAGCAAAGCATAAGAACAGGTTCAAAGGATGTCACATTACTACAAGATAGAACATTAAAAAAATAAGTGCTCCAGGAGAGAAAGCCTACATTAAAATGTTCAACGATTTCTAGAAGCTCTGCTTTTCGACTAACAACTTTCCTTCCTGTCAACAAACCCCAGATATAGAACATAATGGTGAAAAAAGCATCCTTAACAATCATTTATAAAAAAAAAGTTCTTATCCAAGGGGTTGATTAATTACTGTAATGTAACATTTTATTTATAAAGAAAACTCATCTCTCTGGGAATTATCCACCAGAAAATTAACCCTATTTAACGCACAGTTAATCATCATTAGACATTCAATAATAATTAATGAGAACATGGATTTATTTATCTTATATCTGACCAAATATAGCCTTCACAGTAAGCTTGACATGAAGAACATCTTGAGGCAGTTTGCTGGATTCTGGGGAGTTTAAAAGGTGCTCCCTGGCAAAGACTACTTTTCAAGAAAATTACGCAACAAGGACTTTAACTGTTCTCAAAATATGGACAGAGCTGCTGACTGAAAGTTAACATTTGGCTACAGTATATTTGTTTTGGGGAAATTTGGTCACTTAAAGATGCAAAATACAAAACATTGTGGCTAGAAGTAATGCAAATCATGAATATAGGGCAATGGCACAAAAAGGTTGAATAAGTTTGTTATTCAAGAATTTAGTTACAACTTGCTATGACTCTCCCATGAAGTTCTACTGAGATAACAAGGCTGCAAATAGCATTTTCCTAAACCCAATTCAACATGATCAGACAAAGCATATTGAAATTGACAAATATTTTATAAAAGAGAGGGCAGATGTAGGCCTAATTAGTATGTCATTGTTTTCCACTTCGTAGCAAGTCATAACAATTCTTACACAAGGATTCTCAAGACCTGATTATAAATTCTTTGTATGCAAGTTGGGCATCCTGGACATCCATGAATCAACGTGAGGGGAATGACCATTTGATGTGTCTTTATGTTAAATTTAAGTTCAATTAAGGATTTTGGAAGATGTAGGTAGCTAAGACCAAAATAAGATCATTTAGATCCGAATTTATTTTATTCTCCTTTATTCTAAAGATTTAGATAGTTAGGATCAATACAAGATTATTCAAATATGACTTTATTTTATTGTCATTTATTTTCTCCCTGTCATATCCTTGTATTTATTCTGTAATCAGATGGTTAGGTTAGGATCTCCCCTAGTCATCTTTTCCAATATAAAAGCACATGTAATTCTAATCAATCATGAAGAAGAAATATCATTTTATTATTCTAAAATTATACTAATAATAAATCAGGACACTAAACAAATGAAGACAGATTTTCGGCCATGATCCCTAGAAGAAATCTCCCAAAACAAGGAATTTCGGCTTCTATTAAATCAGGAAACATACACACATGGGCCCTGTATCTCAATAAAATTTGATAAGCGTACGAGTGGGCCCTATATCTTATGAAAATTAATCTGTTGTAAACTAAAACATCATAGCAGTAATAGGCTTTGTACTGAAAAAAACAACAAACACATGGAATGGAAGCACACCTTGGTGATCTTTTAATGTAGTAGAACTTGTGGATTCAGATATCCTACGTTCTACATTGATAACGTCACCATATATTTCAGGCTTGAAAGCATCCTCTCCTTCATTTTGAATTTCAACTTGGATGACAGCATTACTACAAAGAGAGAATAGAATGACAAAGAATTGCGTAAAAACATTATATTGGGTATGTCCAATAGCAACTATATCAACAATATGAACAAAAGAAGAGAAAACAATGTATCCTAATTCACCCCCCTAATATAATATAAATCACTTCGCATATTTTCTTATTTAAGAATTACAAATAAACTATAAAAACAGAAATGTTGATTATCACTAGACTCAAACCACAATTAGCTCCATTCATTTATCATCTAGTTTGGATGCAAGATTCTCAATTCTTCAGGGTCCTTCCTATTATAGGAGACCAATGTACTGAACTTAGAATCAAGAACCTTACTAAGAATATTTTATCCCAACCCATCTTCTTACTAAGAATATTTTATCCCAGCCCATCTTCTTACTAAGAATAATAACCTTGTAGATAACTCTATTCATTCGGAACCCCAGTGGTGTAATCCATCTAAGGTCAAATTCTTCATACAAAGAGATAGAAAACAGCACACTTACCTGGCACCAGTTTTAATGAAATCCTTCAAAGAGGATGCTCTTTGAGTTCCTTTGGCCCGACAGCCAAATGCAACACACAGTGCAGTTAGGATTGCACTCTTACCACCTGCAAAATCCCAAACAAAACAAACACCGTATACTTTTCCTTCATACATGACACAGATTTGCCAAACACTGAATCTTGAATTCATAAGAAAAACAAACACACACATATATGAATACTGAATAGAAAGGGAAACTGACTTCCGTTTTGGCCGGTGATGAAATTGACATGGTTTCCGAACTCGGTCTCGTGTTTGGAATGACACATGAAATTCTCGAGGCGAAGTCGCTTGATGATGCCTGCTGTGGGATGGTGAAGAGTGGGCGAAACCCTAGAACTCGATTCCTCCATGCTCTCTTCTCTTCCCCGTTTCATTGCTGCTGTGCAATGGATTGCTAGCGCTGTGCCTTAACTCAATTTTATTGAATTCAAATCAACTCAAGTGGGAGAAGAAAACTCGCCACTTAGGAACACTGCAAGAAAAGCAGAAGAAAATAATGGGAGCAAAACTCTTAATGGCGGGAAGGAAAAAAGGGAGTTAGGTGGGCTGGGCTTTCGCTCTTCAAATTCTTATTTGCACTCCCCCATTTTTTGGGCTCTACTTTCAGCACCCCATAGTCCACATAGTCACAACAGGAGCGTGTTTCTCTAGTTTCTTAATTTGATTGTTATGATACCATGATTTTTGTTTTAATTTTTTAAGTACCTAATGTAATTTCAATGCATAGTAATTAAAAAAATTACTAATAAAAATTAATTTCAGACATAAAAAATAATTAATTACTATATTGATTATATTATATATTATTTATTATTTTTTAGACTAAAAAAATTATTCGTAAATGCTATTATTAATAAATTAATAATAGAAATCAATTTAGATACCAACATTTTTTTATTCTCTACCATAGTATCTAATTTATTAAATATAGTAACTAATTATTTTTTATTTCTAAAATTAATTTATATTTAATAATTTTTTTGTTATATATATATATAATATAGTCTCATATTATTTAGAGTCGAAATAAATAATAATTTATATACACATTTCTCTCTTAACTCTCTGAAATCGACACAAGTGACGGAACTTTCCGCTTCGAAGTGAACAATACCTCAAATGTAATTAATTTAATATATATATTGTGTCCTTTTTATGAGTCTCAACTGTTATGAACCCACTCGTGGATCCAAAAGATAGTCTAATTGTGTCTTAATCACGTTTTATAAATAAACTGACTTGATTATGATTAACTGAGGTTTTACCGAATCTATTGAGATTAAGTGGATCATTTGACATTCTCGATTATTCGGTTGTCTTTTCGCCTATCCGGTAGTACAATAATATAATACTAGTAAATCAAAAAAATTAAAGTAAAACGAACTAACTAATTGAATGTGTGTGTGATCAATCAATTTAATATGATTGAAATGAACGAAGCCATGAATGAAATGATAATTAAGCAATAGCATTTTACACTGATGTTTCCCTGTTGGTTTGGTTTGATGTTGAGTGAATTTCTAACTGATTGGGTTTTCTTATTCAAAGTAAGGAACACTAATCCTTCACCATAATGTTTCAACAAGTGAGGAATGTGATATTGTAGCATGTAATAACTTAATTTATGGTCAAAAAACTTATATTAGGGTTACAAATTGTTAGATACATTAATAGTATTCCAGCCATTTTGCGGTAGAACAAAGGATTAGGTAAAAGTTCTCAATCTTAAAGGAGTGAGTTTTAGATTTGGATCCATGGTGTTAATTTGGCATGTTTGCAATCTACAAAATCATTATCCATAAGTACACTTAATGTTTATTTTTGTTATGGCTACAAATTTACTCAAGAACAAAACCCTTTCCATATCAATAATCAGAACTTTGAAATTTGTTTTGGTTCAAAGATTTTTTTTTATGAAACATTTAAAGAATTTATCTCTTTCTTTAAAACAGTCTAAATAAAATTTCATTTAAAAGTTCAACTTTAAAAAAATAGCTTTTTCATTACGAAATGAAACTCTATTCTTTAATTGTCCAACTATAAGAATAATAGGGTGTTTATAAATTCTGTAAAAATAGTAGGGTGTTTATAAGCATTTGTCACTTCTAGGTAATGTTTTATTCATACAATTTTGTGTTTTTTTTCATATTCATATGTAATTCTTCAATTTTATGCTACTTATTTCTATTAATAACTTAGAAAATCTCATATATTATGACTTGAATTAGATATATTTTCAAGTTAAATGTGTCCCTCTCATCATTAACCATCACGAGGTCACCAATACTCCGCGACGATCCTTTCTTCGACGTTGTTATGACTCCTTCTTGTTTTTCATTCTCCAAGAGAAAAGACAACAAGACTTAATTTGACCTAAAACTAAAATATATTACAACGGTTGTCACTATCCGATATACAATAACACAGTTAGTTACAAGAAGATTCCACTCAATCTCAACTATATTCGTGACATGACAATTTAATAATATCAAAATTTTAGTAAAAATCTACAATTATCTAAAAAAATACAAGCAATCTATTTTATTTCAACTGATTTAAAGAAAAAGATGAATTCTTTAAACATCATATAATCCAAAAAATCTTTGAACCAAAACAAATTTAAAGTTCTCAATATGAATCTATAAAGGGGTTTTCTTCTTGTGTAAATCTCTTACCTGAACCATTCTCATTCGGACGATAATGAGATAAATATTTAAAGTTTCTAACACTTTCAATTTAAACAAGCTATGAAGCAAAGCTTGTAATATGTTATTCCATCACACTAGGGTTTGATTGGTATTTTTTTTATGTATTTGTTAAATTCATTCTTCACTCTAAAAATAACACTATGTTATCTAATTAAATTTATTTAGCATGATAATAAATTAAAAAAATTAGTAAAAAATATTATTATCTATGTAATAAAACTTATTATATAAATATTTTACAGCATATTTTAGTTATTTTAGAAAATCAAAATAATCAGAATTATTTATGAAAATTACAACTGAAGCATCCATTTTTTTTTCTTAAATTAAAAAGAAAATTAGGCAGAAATTTGGAATATATAAGCATTAATTAGCAAACAAGAGTGATGAACATATACATAACAGGAGAAGAAAGAAGAAGTAACAGTTGAAATTCCATTGGAAGTAAAATAAAGTAGAAAATGAGTTTCTCCTATACCAATCCCCCACAATAAGAACAAAAAAAGAAAAAAAATCCAAAACATTTGAATGATATGAACACATTAGCATTGGTCTGCAACTGGTTTTTGTGGGAAGGGAATGTGAGGAGCAGCAAGAACAGTGTCTCCTCTACAACCACCACCTGCAACACCATCCTGCAACTTCCTCTTTGGCTTTGCCTCCTGCAGCATCAACACAACATCCCTCATGGAAGGTCTATCTGCAGGGTTTCTACTGGTGCAGTTCAATGCAATTCTGAGCATCTGAATCATCTCTTCTCTCACTGATCTGCACCCTGCTCCTGCATTCTTGTCCAGTACCTCATCAATCCCATCTTTTGACTTTATCTTTGACCTCACCCAATCCACTATGCTGTTCCCATCTCCAAAAGCTGCTTCCACAGAACGTTTTCCGCTCAGAATCTCCATCAACACCACCCCATAGCTGTAAATGTCACTCTTCTCATCCACCTGAAGGGTGTAAGCATATTCTGCAAAAAAGAACACATAACAGGGACAACAATTAACTACTGCTTCAATCAGACAGCTACAAAACAAACACCATTAAAATAGTTCCACCAAAAGTCAACATCCTCATCATTCAAAGGAGTTATATCAGACAATATTCTCAGTGGGCCCCATCAAGATTTAAAAAAAAAACAAGAAAAAGCCTTCTTCTCCCTCCATGCGCACCCATGCACCCCTCTCAGACCTTGACATTAAAGTTGCCTCCTTTCGTCATTCAAACTTGTGTTCACACCACCCAATGGAGCACCCAGTAAATTTGATGATGAAAAATTGAAAATACAGTTTTTTTTTTTGTTCTGGGTCGACTAATTAAGCTAAAATGAATGGTTTTTTGAACAGTGAAAAAAGAGAAGAAACTGAGAAAATGCAGGAAGATGAATGATAATAATAATGGGGTAATGGGGTGGTGGAGGTGGTCACCTGGAGCAATGTAGCCGTAGGATCCGGCGATGACAGACATGGATTCGTCGGTCTGAATCAACTTGGCGACGCCGAAATCGGCGACTCTTGCCTCCATCTCTGCGTCCAGTAGAATGTTACTGGGTTTGAGATCACGGTGGACGATGACGGGGTCGCAGTCGTGGTGGAGGTAGGAGATTCCCTGAGCAACGCCCAGGGCGATCTTGTACCTGGTGAACCAATCAGCGACGAGATTATCACCTTTGTTCTTGGCATGCAACAAATCATCCAAGTTGCCATTGGGCATGTACTCGTAAAGCAGCATTGTGCACTCTCTGTTGCTGCAGCACCCCAACAACCTCACGATGTTTCTGTGCCTCACGTTTCCCAACACCTCCACCTCCGCCAGAACGCCTCTTCTCCGGCGGATATTCTCCTTCTGTTTTCCCCACAGCTTCTTAACGGCTATGATCTCGCCGCCAGCCATTTCGGCGCGGTAAACTGTTCCGGTCGATCCCATTCCTAGTATCTTGTCGGAGATCGACAAACACTCCAGCACGTCTTCCGCCGTGAAATTCAGCCGCTGGAACGCCGTTAGCTTCCACGGCCCGACCTCCTCGCCGAACCGCCGGTTGTAGTTTGCGTGGAAGCACCGCGTGCCGGCCACCAGCACGAAGAGCCCGATGCCGAACGCGGCGGCCACGATCCACACGATTGCACCGGCCGTTCGCTTCGGTTGCTGGCGGCGGACGTCGACCTGGTCGGCGGTGGCGGCGGCGAGGGCGTCCGCAGCGCAGGGTTTGGCCAACACCCCGCCGCAGAGGCCCTGGTTCCCGGAGTATGAAGAAGGGTGGAGGTTTGGGAAGATGCCGGAGGATGGAATTGGACCGGTGAGCGAGTTGAAACTGACGTTGAAATTCTCGAGCGTGGAGCAGTTGTTGAAGTTCGAGGGAATGGTTCCGGTGAGGGAATTGTGAGAGAGATCAACGCCGGTGATGGAAGGGAGAGCAGAGATTTCCCAGGGGATTATTCCGGTGAGCGAGTTTCGACTCAGATTGAGCAAAATCAGTTTTTGACAGTGCCCAATGTCCCACGGAATCGTACCGTTGATGAAATTCCCCTGCAATTCGAGCTTATACAGCTGCTGACACCCAATGAAATCCGGAATTTCACCAATGATGTTCGACGAAGCCGCAGAGAAGATCTCGAGATTAGTTGCATTCCAAATGGATGCAGGCAAGGAGCTTCCGAACGAGTTTCCGGAGATGTTGAAGTAATGCAAGTTACCCAAGCTCGCCGGAATTTGACCATGGAAGTTGTTGCTGCTGATATCTAGGTATGTAAGGTTAGGGAGGAGCGTGAGGCCTTCGGGGATTGAACCGTTGAGGAAATTGTTCTGGATGCGAACCCTCGCGAGTGAGGTGCAGGTGGCAAGAGATGGTGGAAGGGTGTGACTGAAGTTGTTGAGAAAGAGTATGAGTCTCACGAGCCTGTTACCTTTGCAGACATTTTCAGGGATGGGACCTTCGAGTGAGTTTGTGGAAACGTCTAGTTTCAGCAGTAACCCATTGGAGCCTAGTTGCTGAGGGAGGATTCCGGTGAGTGAGTTGTTGAAGAGGAACAAAGTCTCTAGCTTTGGGAGGTCTCCGATACCCTGTGGTATTTCTCCGGTGAGGTTGTTTTCCATGAGGTTGAGCGTGGTTAGTTCCGTTAGCATGGTGAGTTGGGTTGGGATTGACCCTGTGAGTTCGTTATCTGAAAGATCAAGGCTTTTCAGCTTCTTCAATGCTCCTATGGTTGGTGGGATTTCCCCTGTTAACCTGTTCTTGAACAGCAGAAGTGTCTCCAGGTGGGTGAGCTCTCCCAGCTCCGGAATCACGTTGCCGGAGATGTTAGCACTTGAGATGTCCAAGTATATGAGATTAGAGAGCAATGAGAGTTCAGAAGGAAGTGTTCCCGAGAAATTGTTGTATCCAATTTCCAAGTGTTCAAGTTCAGCCAAGTGACCCAATTGGGGTGGAAGAAAACCTCCCAAGCTGTTGCCGGCTAAGTCCAGAAACTTGAGTCTCGGGAAAGTGCCGTAGCTTGGTGGAATCCCGTCACTGAAGTAGCTTCCACCGAGGTTGAGGTGTTCCAGAAAACGGAGGCTGGTTAACTCTTGGGGGAGGGGTCCAGTGAAGCTGTTGCTGTAGGCGTTGAAATGCCTGAGGAACCTGAGCTTTGAGGTGCCGGGTGGGAAGGTAGAGTTGAAGAAGTTGTGGCTGATGTCTAGTGTTCTCAGTTCTGGTAGTTCGAAAATGGCGTACTGAAAACTCCCACTGAAGTCATTTCCACTGAGGTTAAGGTGGTTCAAGGAGGAAAGGTGGCGGATTTGGGGGGAGATTGTGCCGGAGAGGTTGAGGTGGGAGAGGTCGAGGGTGGTGATTTGTGAGGTTTTGGAGTGGCAGGTGATGGCTCTCCATGAGCACCATATTGGGAGTTGGGGATTGGAGGTGGAGGGGTTCCAGTCATGGAGGTTGTTGAGAGGGTCTTGGAGGGATGATTTTATGGAGAGGAGGGAGATGAGAGGGAGAGGGAGGGTTGTGGCAGAGAGAAGTGGGAGTTGGTGTGTTTGGCAGAGGAAGGAGAATGTGAGAAAGAGAAGAAAAGGTTTCATGGTTTTGGGGTGGTGGAAGTTGTGGATGAGAAGGTGGTGGTGTTGAAAGTGGTAAATTTAAGGGAAGGAAGGTTTTGATGAGGATGAGAATAGCTTTTTGGGAGTGCAGGGTGCAGAGGGAGTTTCATCATGATAATTTGGTTCAGTGGGTTTTGTTGGTGGTAGTACTGCAAGACATGGTTGAGAGAAAGAGAGAGAGAGAGTTAGCAGTAGTTGATGATGTTCTATTATACCACACCACACCACAGCACCATTCTTTCATACCTCAGTATTCTACCTTTGTCTGCTATCTCCACTCATACTTTTCATTTTCTTGGAATTCTTTTCTCCTTTTCTTTTGCTCCCACTTTTCATCATTCCCTTGTTTCCTTTATCTTTGGCTAACAAATTGATAAATACGTGGAACAGTGACATTGTCTCTCGCAGGATCCAAGAAAGCCATCTCAATTTCCCACCATATTCCTCCAAACCATTGTTTAAAACAAGCTCATTTTTTCTTTTTCTTTATGCATAGTCATTCTTTTCCTTTAGTGTGCTATTTTGGGGCTTGCTTCAATCTTATATTCCTTGGCTCCAGCATGGAGATTCAGGTGAGAACCTTGTCCAAAGCAGTTAAGTATGGACCACAAATATTCTAAATTGGCTATTCCAGCATGTCTGCATGATCCCAATCACGGAATGATCTACCTGTATAAATGAACCCTTCACCCATTCATAATAGTGACAACATTTTGGGACCAGATTTGGATGATCATTAGACCCTTCTTTGGACGTATTAGACGCAAGGAGAACCAACTTACCAAACTTTCTCAGTTTTAAACAAATCAAAATCTTGAACCACCCAAACAATGATAACCAACACAACACAGATCATCTTATTGCCCAATCTCCTTTTTGTCCTTATAACTGGTTCTAACAAACTTGTGCAAATATGTTACCACTGCATTTTCCATCCCAAAACACATCAAACAAATTCCGAATGCAGTAGTCCATGTATGACCCTGGTCTATTTTATACTATCAATTAGTTACATTTTTTTAATTCTTCTCAAACGGGATTGAAATCAAGAGAACTATTGAACTTTTTTTCGGTCAGTCGGTTAGTCTGCACCTCATTTATTCTCTTGAATGAATTCCTGTAACTTTTGTTCTTTCACTCCTCGTCTATGTGATTTTTGGACTCAGATGATACTGGTAAAAGATATTCCGACGCTCAAGTTAAACTTCGACACTCGACGCTCAATATTTAGTACTAGATGATAAAGTACCTGATCATTTAGAATCTGTGTTTATTTATATCATTATCGTAGATTATTTGTCATTATTGAACCTAATAAAAGCAGATTAACTAATCTTGAGTTATTGATTAGTTCTGTTATTTAGTCATATAGATCAGTTTAGATCGAATGCTGAGTCTCTTGTTGGGTGATGTGGACTCTATCGATACATTAATATTGTTATTTTTCCCAAAATTTATGCCCAAATAAAAAAAGATAATATGTAATACCTTTTTTTGTGTGGTACCCTTACTAAAGTTAGAACCCAATTTATCGTTACTGAAAATGTTACAAAACACCATGAGTTCTTTCACAAACGAATCTAACATGGTAGCAGTTACACCTGACACTATTTTATATGCATTTATTAAAAAGAAGTGTGGTTGGTGAGAGGAATTGGTGATTGTTTTGTGGAAATAGTTCTTAGAGACTAAGAAATGAAAAATAAAATGCAGCATATTCTCTGAGGTGAATTGGCGCGGGTGTTTGAAATTCAAGATATTGAAAGCATTAATGAAAAAGAATGTGAAGAATGATGGGTTCATTGGTGATGCTTAACTAATAATGCTACTATATTAAATACAGAATATGCTTAAATTTTGTCGCTTTTGCAGAGTTTGACTTCACTAAAGCAATACTATGATGAGCAATTACTACTTTGTATCATTAACTTCATTAAAGTATTTGTTAAGATAAGAATAAAGCTTCAAACACAATCATCCTCATCCCAATTTCTTAAGACTTCACCTACATGCATACTGCCATCCAACATCTTTTTCTTCTGCTAAAATGCATGTCTCATTATCTTTATTCTTCTCACTCTTACCATTATGTACATTAATCAATTATGCATACCACCAAATTAATCAATAACCATTTTGGCATCTACCTATATCTATATCCTACTATACTATGAGGATCGATAATTCCTCTTAAATGATGTGTCTCTGTCGGACACACATATCGAATATCAATATTTATACGACGCTCATTTGATAAGTGAAGTGTCCAATTTTAAAAAATATTTATTGGATTTATAACAATTCTAGCACTATTCTAACACAGTTTTGAAAAAAAGAAATACATTAATTTTTTAAAAATTCAAATTTATTGTATAATTTTTTATTAAGATTATGAAAATAAGAAACAAATCTTTTTGAACCAGCATTGAAAAACATATTTCTGCTTCAAACAAAATCTGAAACATACTTATGCACGTAAATTTTATTGTTAATTTATATAATTTATAATTATATAATATATAGATCAATGTCTCCATATCTTACATTTTAGAGATTATACGTATCTCCGTGTCCGTGTTGTATCGGTATATGTGCGTGCCCGTGTCTATACTACATAACACATCACAAATAAATTTTGAATAAAAATTATTTTACACCCAAAACACCCATTTCAACTTATCCATGTGTGCTTTCAAAACTCATTAGACAGAAAATTTAAGAATCAGAGCTGAGATGTAGAAGGGAGCAGAAAATGGTGATTATTATAAGAATAAGCGTAAGAACGGCAAAAAGGGTAATTGTGGCGTACTAGTTGGAGGATTTTCATGCATAGTTTTGCGAACAGAACATGAGTGATGTCAGAAAAAGAACCATTTTTAACTAATGATGCAGAATTTGTTGATCATATGATACATGAACATGTTTAAGGGGACAACAGTGCACGTTTTCAACCTGCCCTAATAAAAAAATGAATCAGATTTTACTCATAAAAGCTGAAATTAACGTACTGCACTTCATCCATGTAGAGAAACAGGGTATTTTGAACAGAGGTTACGACTTTTGGAAAATTGCAAGTCCTAGCGTGACGTATCACGAAACATTTTTCTTTAAATTTGCAGAGAAAAGGGAAAATGTTTCTTTCTTGTTTTACACAAAAGTACATTCTCAAAAACATATAAGAAAATAAGTTTCAATATGTTCATTCTTAAACATTGTATAAGGATATTTGTAAAATTGTAATGTGTAACTCTTTTAATTAATGTTTTTATTATATTGGATAGAGATTAAAATATTTTATCATTTATAAGCATAGTAAGAAAATCATGAAATAAAAACTAATTTTAAAAACAAAATATAATTAGTTGCTAACTAAATTAGAGACCATTATAGAGACTAAATAATTTTTTGGTTTCTAAATGGTTTCTAAATTGGTATCTAATTAGTAACCAATGTTTTTCTACAAAATTTAGAATCTAAATAATTTGTAGTTAAAACTTGCTAATTAGATACCAATTTAAAAACTATCTAACAATAATATAAACTAATTTGGAAACTAATTTTCTTTTAGTTTCTAAAATGGTCTCTAATTTAGTTACTATTGCAACTAATTATTTTGGTCTCTAAAAATTGGTTTCTATTTGATGATTTTCTTGTAGTGAAGTGGATACAAACCTCATTTTATTACCCGATTTTATAAGGTTGAGTTAGGTTTAAAGTGATATCAAAATTATTTTAAGTCTATTTTAGTAATTGTTTGTTGGACTTATCAGACCATTCACTATCGATCGTTATCGGACCATCCATAATATGAATTATTTTAAGCATATTCTAGCAAGTGTTTGTTGGATTTTATTAGGTCACCCGTTATCGAACCACCTATAATGTATTGTCTCACACACGAACTGTCACTTTCGGTGTGAGAAATTTTTTATGAGATTGAGTTAGGTTTAAAATATTTTTTAATACGTTATTTTCTTATCACATCATATATACCACTTTTCATCTCTTTCTTGTCTGTGTATTGGTCTTAGTAGGTGTTTGACAGTATGCAAGAAGTATCCATACATCATTTTACACCTGGAAATGGTCACAGTTCACATTCCTCTTTACACACCTTTAATAGCTGTTGATTCTGTAGAATCTGTATGAAATGTGCTAACATTGGAGTCATAAAATGATAGGGAGCAATTTGGATTAAAAGCTACATGCTTATTCCTTCTGAGACTTGTGTTTTTCTCTCTTTGATTTAGCAGCAGATTCAATTTGTAGGGTGAGAGGGATACTTTCACGGTTCAAGAAATCTACATGGAAGAGCTTTCGTCATCCACTGCTCTTAGCCTCACCAGAGACCACGTGTCCGTGCATGTCTTTTCCTAACTAAATATGCACATGAAAGCGATAATGGAGAATGAAATCAAAACAACAACAGGAACACCTTCTAACAAAAAAACAACACTCTTGACGTCATGCATGCAAGGAGGAAAGCTACCTATACGTACTCGTATACTATGTATGTACATGTATGTATGGTCACTTTTTTGAGTAGATAAAGGGGATTCTAAAGTATTCACGTACATTTTTTTTTACAACCTGCATGATTGAGACTCTAAATCGGTATCCGGTCGTATTCGGTCTAAACAGACCGACATGACCTGCATCGAGACTGATTAATGACTCAATGTTTGTTAATTTTTTTTATAAATTTATTAATAAACCCACAATAATTATATAAATAAGCACATATCCCAAAGGATCGGATATGTAATAATCTAATTCTAAATATTAAGTGCCGAGTGTTGAAGTTTGACTTAAGCGTCAGAGTCCAAAACTAGCAAAGAGAAGGAGTGGAAGAGCGATAGTAACAAGAATTCGTCTGACAAAAAAAGTGAGGTGCTGACCGACCGAGCAAGAAGTGATTCAATTGTTCTCTTGATTCCAACCCGGCTGAGCAAGAAGTGATTCAATTGTTCTCTTGATTCCAACCCTGCTCGAGAACACATTTCATATACGTATATACGTATGAAAGTAGGAATCTTAGAAGAAAGGGAGCGTATGAAGTAGAGTATAGAGTTGAGATGTTGGGAGATTTGGAAACTTGAAAAATGAGTTGAAAGGTTGGGTGAAATGAGGAAAAGAGGTAATAGGAAAGAAAAGTGAGGTTGAGATAGGCACATGTGTGTGATGTGTGGAGTGGGGCTAACAACATTTGCAGAGGGAATTGGGACCCATTTGGAGCATTGGTTTGGTAGAGAGTGCTCTCGTGGGCACCACAACCCCTTTCATCTGTCTCCCTTATACCCTTCACACTTTCTCCCTACGATGTTACACGATCATGCTTCATCTCTCTTTTTTCTTCATTTATTACAACCCTCATAAATAATTTTCTGTCAAAACTTCTACTTTACTTCATGTTACTCATATGTGTTTTTCTTTTATCAGAACTAGTAGTGTGATAAATGCTTATTTTCTGTTTATTGATGATAAGTGATGTATTGGGAGCATGCTATATAACACTCACACTGATACGAAAATTAATACGACACGGACATGAAAATACGTATCATCTTTAAAATGTAGAACAAAGATCTATATTAATTATGAATTATATAAATTGATAATAAATATTTATATACACAAGTATGTTTTAATTTTTTTTAACAAAAAAGATATTTTTTCATGACTGGTTCAAAAATATTTGTTCTTTATTTAAAAATTTATACAATAAATTTGAGTTTTCAAAAAATTAATGCATTTTTTTTAAAATTGTGTTAGAATTTTCAGAAATCCAATAATTTTTTTTTGAATTGGATACTTCACCGATACATGTCTTACGAGTGTCGTACAATTGTTGGTGTCCGATACGTGTGTATGACTCGAACATGTCAGTTTAAGAGGAATGTCCAAGCATTATAAAATGTATTTCTTGTTCAAAATGTGTCATTTTGTGACAAAAATGTAGATTTCCTTTTATATAAACAAAAATGAAACATAAAACCACCTTGGAGAGGAATTAGTTTAAGTATTCAAATATAGGTGGTAAGTACTTGCAACTTAGTAGTATGATTTTGCCCCCATTATAGGAACTGTCTGAATCTGAATGGTGACTATCCTCTCAAATGCATCCAGCCAAAAACAATATAGCCCCCTATATATGAACACAACTCTACAATTCTTTCTCTCATGCAAGCTTCAGAGTTTTTGCACTCCATGCATGATTTTGAATCATTACTGAGCAATTGAAACATGCATTTTGCATAGGCATGATGGAAAGAGGCACACTCAATGGCTATGGTGAGCATGAATGATCCATCAATGACCCTTGCTCGCATGACTCATGCTCATGGCCCTACCATTTTGATTGTCTCATGTGACATGCCATGATGGTTATGAGACGCGTGATTCCCTCTCAATTTCTTCAACTCTTTCACCCTCTTATTATTACCTTTTCTCTTCACTTCACTCACTACCAATTTCAACTTTGTCTCCACTCTTTCCAACCATATGTTAAAATACAGTGTTGTTGATGACAAAATATGTGAAAATACAATGACCTATGCAACAGTGTTTGTTGTGAGTTGAAACTGCAACAGTGTTTAGTTACTGCCCTGACATCACCACAAAGTTTTTCTGATGCTGCCTTTCTTTCTGCTATAGAAACTTCATGACGTGACTTCCCTGGTTTTGTGCTGCTCTCTGTGATTTATGAAGTTTCTCATGTTTACTATTCCCCATACTTATCTCACTCTAGTAACATTCCAACACCAAATTGTTTCATATTAGTATTTGATTCATATTTCACAAAATATATATAGAAAGTGAATAAGAATGTCCAAAATGTTACTCTTCCAAACATATGCATCCAAATTATTCATTTCAGCAACAGTAATGCAAACCTATGTAGCATGGAGATGGACACGAACACTGATACAACACAAACACGGAGATACATATAATCTCTAAAATGTAGGACGCAAAGATATAAATTTATATATTATATAATTATGAATTATATAAGTTGAAAATAAAGATTTATACACACAAATATATTTCACTTTTTTTTAACAGAAGGTGTTTCTTATAACTGGTTCAAAAGTATTTGTTCTTTATTTTTATAATCATAATACAAATTTATACAACAAGTTTGAATTTTTAGAAAGTTAATGTATTTTTCCTTTTTAAGATTGTGTCAGAAATTTCAACAAATATTTTTTAAATTAAACAATTCACTGTCAATACGTATCGTACGAGTATCCGATACATGTGTCCGGCCGACATAGATATATCATTTAAGAAGTATATTTGAACCTCATAGATGCGATGGAGACAGACTCTTTCACTCACATTCTTTATTATCTACCAAAAATTATTAGGAATTACTCAATTCTATAAATTTAATGATCCTAATAAATTTAATGAATGTTACTTATCATTTTGCAGTCTCCAATTAACTTTAATTAATAGTGGAATGTCTGCCACTTTCTATAAATTGCACTTTAGAGGTGTAAGAACATTCTCATGAATCAAATTAAACACCTTTCCACAATATTTTATATTAGTATCGTATATGTTGTTCATTTCATGATTTTTTTTTTAATTTATAAATAAAAATTTAATCAATCTTAGATCACCAATGCATATATTTAATTAAGGGTAATGTAGTAAACCAATTTAAAATAAAATAAAGCTCCCGAATTTTTTTTATAAGATTGCATGATAGATACTTATATTCCACATAAATTCTTTACATAATCTGTTATTAATAGAAATATTTTTTTTTAGCAAGTCCCTCAAGTTTCTTAAAATTATATAGTATTTTTTTTTTATGTAAAACATTGATTTTTATTCCTATTTTATATTAGATTTAAACCACACCCACCCATTTTAACATTCTAATTACTAATCTAATGTGGCAGTCAGGTATTACATTTTGGATAAATTATGCTTTCAATAATTAGGACATTCTCTTCCAAAAACTATTTTATTATTCGTTGAAATTTATTAGAATAAGAAAGTTGGATGGATTTTCACTTGGCATTCAACTTCCCTTTGACTTTAAAACACAACCCTTTTGAAATGGATGGTTTCTTATAAACTTCAACAGATTAAAAATAGTGTTTCGGGAAAAGAATATATAAAAAGGACTCACTAATATCCCTCTAACCTAATCACCTACTCAATTATAAAAGCACAATGCTTTTTAGATTTTGGTTTTTGTTCTAAGATAATAGTAATTTTAACTGTTTTAAACTATTTTTTTTTTATACCTCTATATATAATTAAGAATAACTATTACAAGGGCACCCATGTGAGAACTAATTGTAGTTTGTAAATACATGAAGTATGAAATATATATTTTATTCTGTGATTCTTTTTGTAGTTTATTGTATGTGTAGAATTATAGAAGCAGTAATGATACGTTGACAATCATACATCAGATTATAACTGAAAAGAATAACTTTTGTTAAAATGGAACCATTTCAAATTTGTATTGTTCAACCTTAAACCCTAAATTTTAAACCTTAAATGATACATTTTAAAACTGATAGATTTCAATTTTCAGTTTGCCAAAATAACATTTTCCTTATAGAATGAAAGCATGTCAAGGTATGAAAGAAGGGCCAAAGCTGTAAAAGGAGAAGACAGAATGCAGAGAGAGAGAAAAGAGAAACTGTTATGGGAATGAATAGAGAAGAGAGGTCCACAAAGGAATGATGAAAAAGTTTGAAAGGCACAGTGAAGAGAGGAGAAGAGGGTGGAAAAAGTGGGTTTGGGGTCCAACCACAGTCCCACTTACATTCTTTTTGCAGAGAGTAACACTCCTTTCATTCCACTCCTAAATATTACTCTTTCACTTATCACTTTTCACCCTTCTCCTTCTCTCAATCTTCTTTCAACTTTTTTTAATTATCATAATTTCTAATCAAAGTGGAGAACAGAATTATGAGGGTTTGAAGAACACCATGTGACACCTTTCCTATAAGTCAAGATTCATCACTCTTAGTTTAACCAAAAAACTTTATCTGTTATACACTCCTCAATTTCAATCATTGATTATCACAAAATTTAGTTTCTCAGCCAGAGACCATTACATGACAGTAAATTTTACACTCTTTTTTACTGGTTTAAAACTATTTTATATAACATGGAATTAACACATTTGAATACATGTTCATGTTGATTCAGATTGTCTAATCATTTTTGTCTTGAAACTTTGATCTATTTTAATACATGCTCCCTGATAAATATGGCGAATAGAAGTAATTTAATCAAGTCAAATGAAATTCAGAGAGCAATTTAGCATTTGTACAGTTTAGTGAGTTGTGCTTATAAAATCATTGTAACTTAAAGAGGAATTAATTGAGACTAGATTGGCGCATAAACAAAATAATGAGAGACTTGTAGAAGGCCCACATCGAAAACATTAAAATAAGACAAGGAAAGAATGAAGAAGAGAGAAACAAAAATAGAGATCACAATGAAAAGGATGGAAGCTAACAACACCCAACTTAGCTTAGAATAATAGAAAGCAAAGAAAAAGGAGGAGAGATTAGTTGTATATAACACAAAAATAAATTAAAGTTTACGGTAAAAAGAAAACCATTAAATAAAAACTAATTTTAGAGAAAAAAATAATTAGTTGGTTATATTGACTAAATTAGATACTATTTTAGAAACTAGAAAAATTATTGGTTTTTAAATTAGTTTATATTATTGATAAATAGTTTCTAAATTGATATCTAATTAACTATTAAAGTTTTTGTTACCAAATCTAGAATCTAAATAATTGGTAGATAAGATCTTGGTAGCTAATTAGATACTAATTTATAAACTATTTATCAATAATAGAAATCAATCTAAAAATTAATTATTTTTTTAGTCTCTAAAATAGTATATAATTTAATTAATATAATAATTAATTATCTTTAGTATCTAAAATTAGTTTCTATTTAGTGATTTTTTAGTAGTGTTAGTCGTATGTAACACAAAAATAAACCAAAGTTTTAATTGGGAAATTAGGAAAGTTAGAGAGGATAATTAGGAGATAGATGATAGATCCATGTGTGATGAGGATTTTGAAAGGTTTGATTTGGTTGTTGGTGAAGCTTTATGGAGGCTTAGGAGAATTTAACTAAAGCAAAGTTATGAAGAGAACTTAAGAGTGTGGGGTAGCCTTATAATGATTGCATGTCATGTTTTATCATATTCATATGGTGTTTGTTGCAAAAAAAGATGCTTTAACATGAGATATGAGAGAGCACCCTTAGTTATTTGAGAGTGTGAGAAGAGATGAATAGACAGCCAAATGATTTATACCTTCTAAAGTAATGTCACAAAGCATAATGCTAATGGAATTTAGACTTTTTTTTAAAGAAAAACAGACCTCAATATCTCAATGAAGTTAAAAAAATTGTCACATTCTTCAACTTTCCTTTTCATGTTTGTATAATATTTGGTCAATAATGTCTACACCTGGGCCAGTGTTTGCATAGTAACACAATGAATCATTTTCTTAACTTCAGCAGTTTATTAACACTACCCTCATTTATCTTTGCATGCATCAATCTTGCTCAAAACAACATTTTTGATACCAGAATTTTCAATTTTTTCCCCTTCTCCATTTTCAATGCACAAAATTTGGGTAGAATAGATGTTAATTAAAATGCAAACAATTAATATTGCTGGGGAAAAGGGAAAATGTTCAGATTGGCACTAAGACTTGGATTGTTTTATTTGAGTTGTTCTGATTCTGATATCTTTGAGAATTGACAAGGCTTGACTTCATTGACCAAAGAGTGTGATTCTTTCCTTTTATTTTTGTTTTCTTTGATTAAATAATTGCATGAACTAAATGTACTTTACCATTTCATCCTTATGCCACTAAAAATGTTCACACACTTTCTTAATCAACGACATGAATATATGTCTAAGCATATCTTCCAAAATATTCATCAGATAAAGTTGAAGAATTGGCACCAAAAGTTTAGTAATCTTTTCTGGGTTGGATTTGAATCTTGGTGTTTGTATCATCCCTGATCATGTGTCAGGGGCAGCCATGCAATGGAAAGCAGAAAACCAAAGAATCCAACCTCTTAAGCAAAACTCAAAAAATGACATCATTTTGTTTAGAAGATGAAACTCTCTTAAGAAGGATTTAAACCTAACTCAACACAATCCCTCACCCTGATGCTACCAATTCATTAATGAAAATATATGTTATGGGTTGATCCGATAACAGTACATAATGGATGTCACAATAGTTTCAACAAACTCTTATTAAGATAGACTTTAAATGACTCTTATATTATGTTAAAAAATTGAACATTAAGTTTATCTCAACCTCATAAACCTGTTTTACATTGCACCTAAAATATCTTAATCTTTTCTCGATGTAAAATCTCAAACAAACTTAGACAAACTCACTTTATACTCATTTTGATGGTTGGATGGTAGTCTAAATCCTAGTCTGCATTTTAATCATAAGCTTCATCTGCTCTTTCTACTTTTTTTTTCTAAGCTTTCAAAGATTATAATTACCATTGTTGATAATTGGTAGTGACATTGGAGGCCAACAAACATACCCGTGGAGGAGGGTGTCCTATGAATCATCACCTTTCTTTCTTTCTAGCCATTTTCTTCATCACTGCTTTGCTTTTTGGTGGGTTGGTGTTGACTTTTGAAATTTCTGCCTCACCCATATGACAGATTCACTGACAGATACAAATCTATGCTCCTCATAAGTCTTACCAATTTGTTTTTTTCTTTTCAATTTTTTCAATTAAGATATAAGAATTTATCAATTTCTAGTTTTAAAAGTATTGTCTCAAGAAACTCCATTTAGTGAATGGGAAGCCACACCTTTGATGTCACTTATTTTTTACTGGTACCCTGTAAAAAAATTGTACTAGCTAACTCTTTTTAGATTCTACACAGTGAAATTTCCCTTGATTTTTCTAGCAACCTAACAATATGAAACTTCCCTTGTTAAATTTTATTTTCAGAAGATAGTTTAATTTTTAATTTTTAAAGTATATTTAAAAATTAAGTTAATATGAAACTTTATGAAGATCCCTGTTAATATTATACATGTTTGGAGAAGTTTATCTGTAAATTACTGTAATTAATTTCATAAACTAAAAATAACTTATCTATACATGTATTTTTATAAAAATTAGAAAAACTATGACTACAAATTAACTCATGTAACTAGTTTTAATTTATGAAAAATTGATTTTAATTTTTTGTTTGTTTGTGTCTTTTAAAAATAACTTACGAAAAAATCATCTACAACGTACCTTAACCACATAATCTTCTATCTTAATTTTCATTTTAGCAATAATAATAGTAATGATGATTAAGAATAATTTAACTATTTTCACAAGGGATTATGGAAACTAAACTCTTATTTCATTTAGCACTATGTATGCATATTGATTTCTGAAAAGACAAATAAGAAAAAAAAGAAAGAACTATCCTTTATACATATTTTATTATAATTATACTTTTTAAATTTTAGTGATTATTTGCATTGCAGTAATAGTTATATAAAAGAAATTACTTTATTCATTGTATTTAATTATAGTCGGAGCAATGTTATCCCCCAGTGAACTTGTGCTATAACTTTTTACAAGAGGATTTTTATTTTATTTTATTTTATCATTTTGGATATTACCTTCTCTCCATTATCTTTAGTGAGTTGAAATTCAAGAATCAAAAGCATTTGAAATGAATATTCTGATTATATGGTCATTAGAAAGGTGTTTCGTAATCCCAAGATACCAAATCTAACAATTTAAAGTTCATAAAACCTTCAAAATTTGACAACCCCTCCCTCGTATCCTGAAATGTTTGATAACATTTTATGTTAGCTTTTTTTTTTCAGTAATGAATAAATAAAATAAAATGACATATTTGAGAATGTCTCAACCCTTATAAAAAAAACCCTTATAAAGAAAAGTACAAGTATCTCATACTCTATATAAAAGTAATAAATCAATCACAGAACAAAGACTGTTATAATACCTTTTTGATGCTGCTGGTGTTATAAACAAAGTGTTTGGTCCAAAATTTACAATTTGGAAATCAAAATGCTGGACCAAAGAGCACCACCTTTGTCCTTCGAAGAGATTATGAATATTTTTAAGCTACAAAATCATAATGAAAAGCAATTATGCCGAATCTCTATTTATACAAAAAGCAACGAGGAAAATCCAATCAACTTTTCAACTTTAAACATTATGACCACCAGCACGAAGCGCGCATGCGGAATCTCCTTTATTTCAAAATTCATATATCGTAAGATGAAATACGAAACCTTCCACGAAATATGTAAGAATTTTGGAAATAATAGAAAACAATATTTTTTTATGTTACACCATACATGCTGCTTAACTCCGACAAGAATTTGAACAATTAGACACAGCAGAAACCTCAGTAAACTGTCATTTTGAATTCATTATGTCAGTAGTTTATAGAAAAAACATGGCTTTAGTAAATACTATACATATACCAAAAATGGAACCGGTGAGGTTATGTCTGACACTATTCTGCTGCTTGGGATATAGCCTATAGAAAACTAACTGACATTCCATCATCTTCCACTAGCTGCACCAAAATTGTCATTTATCATGTCCAAAAATAAATCTTAAAAAAACTAACTGTTTTTTCAAAGAAATAAAACTCACCTCCAAGTTATATTGCAGAAGTCTTCAGTCCACATGGTCATTAAAGCGAACAAGTCTTCTGATGAAAGGTTTTTCCCGGCAATAGCTAAATGACAAAAACAAAAGCATTTTAACAAAAGAAGGAAACAAGAAAAAAAAACTAATATATTCAGCACAAGATCTTTGAAGTAAACAAAGTCGAGGAAATATGAATATACATCACGTATGATGACACACAGAAGCAACCGAGCCCAACAGAGAAATGGACCATGAATGATGGCCAGAAATGATCTCTGTCCAAAAGTACATTCTCAGAAATTAGAGTGATTATGCCTGAAAGTAACAGAATAATCCATCCCGACGGCAAACATCCATAGAAAGAAAATGAGGAAGATCCCTGTGGACAAAAACAAAATACGAGGTCAGAGGAATTAGCATCAAATTACAGTCAGCCAACCAATGCTAGTAGCCACCATACCTGGAAGTAATTCTTTATGAATATAGCAGAGTATAAAATCCTCAGGGTCATATCTTTTGTCAAGTTAAGTAACCAAACACAACTTTTTCTTTTCAACAAATTATGAAAATTAAATAGGGAAACCATAGGTTTGAACTGACAGGAACCACATAGGAAATTAACGCAGGGATCATTTGTAGAAATCCAACAGTATCTCTATGCTAGTAATAGTTGAGCTTACAATGACATTAGATTTTAGCAGCTTATAACACAAGTATCTGAGTCCAGCTGTAAAATAACAAATTGGTATGCAATCATCATTACTTATCTAGGCAAAACATTACATAAGATTCAGAAACAAGCTATTAGACAATACAGCGGCCGTTCCATTATAGAACATGGAGCCATAAAAATGTAGCAACGGCTAATATCATCACCTACGCAAAGTTCCCAATCAACCATAATCAAGAGCTCAAAAGCCAATGCTAATACCAGAATACACAAATTCCTAATCATTGTTTCTCGCAGGCACAAAATAATCAAGTAATAGCTTATGCTCCTATTTACTTTTTGGAATATGAGGAGGATTATTTAGAATTCAATTCAGCATGTTGATAAATATCTTAAAAATAATAATTATGGGAATAAAATACACAATTAACCCAAGAGATAGAATTTTAACCTTACTTGGTTCTCTTTCAATTTATCTTTATCTTTTTGGTGATGGATGCCTTTTATTATTTTCACTTGTAATAACTAAAATGTTTGAGTATCCACTTCGTTTTCCATATGGAAGGAACAAACGTAAATTGTGAAATAGCATGAAATAAATAACGGTAAGGTAGAAAGGATACTGAGGGAATTTGCCATTATCAAACCAACTGCCCCAACTAATCTTATTAGCAGGACATTCAAAATAATATAGATCAACGAGAAAATAAGTAGTGAATCATTTGAACGCTTGAGTTGGCTCTCGGTTGCAACTGCATGCATAAAGGCTTCAGAGGTTCCTGAAGCAAGCAAGGAACATTATAATAACGAGATTAAAGAATTTGATCCACCATTTAACAAGTCATAAACAAGGAAATTAAGTAAATGTAAAATGAGTTTTTAATTAATGCTAGTCAGTCAAAGACCCTAACAGTTCACCAAAAACTTATTTTATCAGAAGGTATTGGGCATTCAAGTAAATCAAATCTACAAGCAGAAACGGTAATTGATAATTTGAATTAGAATACATTAATCTAATAAGAAACGATCTTCATTCAAGTGTATGAAATATATAAGTAGGTTTCCCACTTTATTCCAGCCATATCCAAATTTAAGTATACCCCCTCCCAAAGCTTGAAAGTTATCCCATTTTCAGTTATCCCATTATAGAATGAAAAGTTTCTATTAACATAAAAGAGTAAAATTGATTCCCAGAACACTCAAGGGGACTAAACTCCAATTAGTACAAAGGCAGACACATTGATGTTAGCTTATGAAGAAGTTCATTGCATTTTAACTTCTTTTTTATCTTTCCCTATAGATAATTATGAAGTTTATCTAGACAAAATCTAACTGCTAATAGAGCATATGCAACACATTTACTAATTCCATTAGATGTTATTAAATTTAGAAAATAGAGAGCCCATAAAACAACGTATGCAAAAAATTTAGATTATATGAAGAATAATAAACATGAGATGTTATTGTTGTACTCTGCAAACGATCAATGTACTTACAATAAAAATAAATAGTAACAAGAGACAAGGTAGATTACCATTCATGGCCAAAACAATGACATAAAAGCAGTAACAACGAAGGGCAGTTGACGCTTCTCCATCACTCCATTTTTCACCATAAAGCAATCTAATGAGTGAATAAGAATAACTTGGACCAAATGCCATAAAAACAAGGCCTGCAAAAAATAAAGGTTGGATATTGTACCACAAAAGAAACAAAAAAAAAATCAATATAAGGTAAAACAAAACATGTCCAAAATTCTCATGCAAAGGCTCTTCCCTGTGGAATGCGGTACTTGTAACAGAGGTCAAGCTAAAAGGAACTCGTTTCACAGAGTGATATCCCTCTTTTATTTTTACTTTTTTCCAAAGGGAAGGGTCAACAACAACCACAAACAAGTCTTTTCCCTATTACACATGAGGTTCCCTACATGAATCAAACATCGCCATAGTATTCTAAGGTGATTCATTTACAAAGGCAAATTGTTGACTTCTAAATCCTTCTTAATAGTTTGGAAAATAGTTTTACTCAGTCTTGTTCTATGATTCTACATCCAGCATTAGCATTAGGATTACCTTCCATGTGGTACTCTCTGTTTTCTTTACACAAGCAAACACAAGAAATTCTACCATTTTTTTTTCACGGCAGGTGCTACTCAACTTTCTCTCTAATGCATACATTCTTAATTCATCTTCTCTATTATGTCCACTCAATGCTCATTCAAGGGGAAGGGCAACGGTCTCAAAAAGTTAGATTCAAGCTTTTCATTGTTTTCATCAATTCTCACAAAAGAAATTCAAACAGGGGAAAAAGAGAAACATCTAGGTTTAAGTTTTCTTATTCATACAAGACAGAACAATATTGGTCAATAGTCAATACAACATTTTACAGCAAATTGAATATTAGGCAATGACGCAACATACCATCAAATATGCTTATTAAGTAGTATATGTCTAGATGCAACTTAAGTGAACTATTCTGAGTTAGACTCAACATCAACATTTCTTACTTTGGCAATCTCTGCAGAACCATTGATTATTCATAGTCAAACAAAGATACAGGTAAAAATGCATCTTTCTTCAAACAAGGACCAGAGACAACTCCTTTTGACTGAATAATAGGAAAACTAAGAACTATGTATTGAGTTAAAATATAAAATTAAATGAAAAGACTTACCAATCAAAAAAACTAACTTAAGGGATTCCATCAAGCCATTTCCCAATTTCTTGCTTTTTCCTGGATATTCTCCTGTCAGGAATGACCACAAAAAAACACTTAAAATTTATTATTAATAAGAAAGGAACTCAGTATCATATGCTTATAATAGAACACTAAAGGAGACTAAGACCTTACGGCATGTAAACTAAATGAATGGCATACAAATACTATATGGAAATAGATATATTTCCGTATGGTGTGATATAAGTTATATAGTGCTAGCATAAGCTGGAGCCCGTCCGACGTTATTGTTTCATTAATAAATTGACTTTGGTTGACAATTTTTTAAAAGCATTATATTTTTAATGTGTCTATGAATATGAGAAAACTGATACTTAAACCTAATAGACAAACACAACTACCCAGGTAAAGAATGAAGAGAGAATGAGGGGCAAATTAGCAATTGCACCTCAAAAGAAATATGCAACACAACACAAAGAGGCAAACAAAGGAAGAAGCAACACTACAGTAGAACCAAATAATAGTTATATGAAAGCTATTCAGATTTTCTGGTTCAAGCATAAAGTAAACAAGAGAGAAATAGAACCTGAAGCAGACCTTGCAAATGTTGCATAAGAACTTTCTTCAAAAGGTAAAAAGACAAGTCTCACCACTAAGCTACCTGAAAGGTGATGAATTTTTTTTTTCAAGAAAATAAAAAAAGGAAGACAAACATGTTCACGTAAGAAACATTTATCGGTTTCTCAATAAAATAGGAAACACTCCTGATTCAATTAAACTTATAATATAATAATTAAGCTTTCTGAAGCAAATTACCCAACCAAATACCAACCCAATTTGTCCACCAGGCCGTATACTGCCTGATTATATGGTGTATCCAACCATACAAGTACTATCTTTTCTCCTTCTTGAAGGATCAATTTTCGAAATGATTGAAAGGTAAACAGGATACACATCTTGGACAGCTGCTTGTCAAAATCAATCAGTTTTCCCTTTCTGCAAAAATTGTTACTAATAAATCATACATTGATCATAAATAAGCAGACATCAAACAAAATTATGTTGGTCAATGAATGATTTACAGTTTCCACTTCTCCTTGCAAAGCATGTTTTATATACCATGCATTACATCAGGATAAAATTGCAGTATCTTAACATGTAAAACAATCAGATGATAATGCCTGTTAGGATTCGGAATAACATTAACTCAGCCATCACAAAATAGAGGTAGTTATAACCAACTGTGCATCAGAAAAAAGGAGGAAAGAAATAGACATGAACTTAAACATGGTTCAACCTACACCAAACTTGAGGCATATATAATTATATATCTCCACAGCAGAAACAAAAAAAAATCACTATGATCGATAAATATTACAAATGATCCCTCCACAATGACCTCAGAAGATCAAGTCATATCTCTCATTTTAAGCAGGTTCATCAGACCACTGCTTAGAGCATCTTAGAGAAGAAAATTATTTTCCATATAGTTAACTATATGGAAATAAATAACTATACCTGAATGGAAAGAGGTATGAAACCTTAAATTTTTGGAAAAGCAAAAGATAGCCCCAATAACCAAGAAATAAGCAGGCTCCATATGCAGACTGTGACAAAGCAAATATGATTGATTTTTCCTGGAAATGGTCATTCAACTCAGAATCAGTTGCATTTACAGAGATATCTCAGAAATATAAAACAATTTTTGGGTACTCTAATAGCATAAGTTTATTAGAGAATTGATCTACAACAGCATTATCATATCAGTACATCATACTCTATTGTCTAGAATCCAAATTGTGAGTGCATAAAAAAAAATGCACTCTGCAGAAAAAAGTTCTTGGAACTCTTGTGAGTGAAATAACGTGGCAGACACCCTAAAATTGATGAAATAAAATGCTTTAAAACAAGCAACACTTACAGCATAATGACAGATATTATTCTTGGGTTTCAAAATCTGTATTATTATTCTTTTTCACAGGTTTTTTATCTGGACTCGTTTATCACTCACAACACACATATATATATTAGCAAAAATTCAAAATGAAATTTTAGTAGTCCTAATATTAGGGGCTGTTTGGTTTATATTAAGAATAAAGAAAATAAATATAGGATTGACATCCCTTGTGTAAAATACACACAAAAGTGTTTATTTATAGATGAAAATAATAACAGGGTCAATAACAAATAACAGGCTTAACAAGAATCAATGCCATGCATCTATAATCATAACAGAAAAAGCACTGACTGTTTGCTTAATAAAAGTAAAAGTAAATATCTGTGGCTCAGTATAACTACACTCACGATTCCAGTTTGCTTGATGATTAGAAAATACATTGTCAAGCACCGTAACAGAGTGGCTATAGTCTCAACCATCAGCCGCAATTTAAGTAACACCATGCTTTGTGAGAGAATGTACACAGGCTCAGCCAATAGCTCCAAAATACATGCAAAACCTGGCATAACAAGTGAACCTTACTCATAAATTTTCAATCAATTTATTTCGGGGAGTTATTTAAGGATGTGAAGGGAGATAAGATTATGGGAAAAACATTGATAACCCAAGAAAGTAAAAAAAAAAATGTATAGATGACAAAAAGCTACATTAGATTACCATTGATCAAGATAGCTTGCCCATGTGGACTACAATAACTTATTTGTTGCCACCAGAAGACAAAAAGGCATACTACAATCGTAAAAAACAGACCAAGTGGGAAACTCATCCACACTACTTTCATCAGCTTCACAACATCTCCCATTGAAGTGCCATCACTATAACATAAAAAATTACATTTATAAATGGAGCTCACTCAAGTTTAGGAATAATTGAATTAAAAATAAAATAAATGAAAGATATAAACCCTTAGTTCACATTATTTGAATAATAATACCTTTTAAATTCATAATATTCTTAACTATCGAAGGATTGAATTGAGACACTCAATTCAACTTTTTACAAGATCTTTCAACCAAACTATAAATATATTTTTAAATATAATTCCAGTACTCATTCTTTCTCTGGCAAGTAGCATAGTTTATTCCAAAGCATCATTAAACAATCAGCACTCTCCTATGAAGCAGTATCTATAAACCTAACACATAACTCATTTTCTTTTGAAGCATGATGCAAAAGATGACCCATAAACAAGTCATACACACAATCAAGAGGCATCAAAAGAGCTAACAAATCCCTCATCATCAAGCGTGGAAGAAGCCCAATCACTAGGATCAAAATTAAACTGAATTAACTTGATGATAAGATCATATGAAGTCAGAAAATAAAATGGAAATCAGATAGAAAAAATCATTTAAGAGAAGAACTGTATTATTGAAAGAGAACAGAAAATGTAGAGTAGAATTCTCCCCAAAGGTTTCCCTTTCACAAAGGATCTGTCTATTCGCTCACAAACCTGTCAAATACACTGAATGCCCACTCACAATCAGATTTCCACTATTTATGTAACCAATTCTAACTGACAAGCATTCCCTCTAACTAATGAACTAACTGAAAACTGTTCTTATTTGTTTTTACTATACATTTAACGTTTGACAAGATGTGTGGAGCCCAATTTCTTTAAATACACTTCTTCCTACATAACAGAAATAGAAAGAGAATAAAGGGATCACCATTTCAGGTCCATTCGCAAGCATGCTCGCCGAAAGCCCTCCCGGCTAAGAAATAAAATACATGTGACTAACAGATGAAACTGCACTGCATACAGCTGCATCAAAAAATGTGTCAAGATGGTAAATCAAATCTTATGATGCAGGTCAAAATGACACAAAAAAACATTAAAAAAATTTGACACCCAATAAAAAAATTAAGAACTAAAGCAAGAGACAAAAAAGTAAATCAATTCTAAGAAATTAAAAGAGACAGCACAACTGGAAAACACATATCTTAACTGTGAAATAACGATCATGCACTCGAAAGATAGAGACAGCAATCAAAGTTAATGAGAGTATGAAAAAACAATTACCGCATAATCCTCTTGTGTGAGATGCCTTACAATCCATGTATTGAATATAAAAGGAATCCCTCTTGACAAGAACTGGGTAGCTGGATTCATGATATCCCAAAAAAGCAAAAATGAAATGGGGGAAATATCAATGAGCTAACTCGCAATGCAGGGTATAAAGCTATCTTAGTAATAATCCAAAATTATAAACTGCAGAACATAACTAATTTTTGAATCAGGTCTAATATATAAGAAATGTGAACCAGCGAGACGATTGTCATGCTGCTAAAACAGATGAAAAGAATGAACTGACCTAATAGGTATTTAAAGGTGCGTGAGAGATTGGTAGCGTCTTTATCCTTTGACATCGCACCTGCGGAAATGAAAAGATTCCTGGATCAATTACTCGAATACATCATCTGTGAGAATTGGCAATGCACAGGATTTTGGATACGGCTTGAGAGACAGAGAGTGAATGTAACAGAGTGAAATACCTGGCTTAGCTGGTTTAGGTTTGGCAGAAGGTGGACGATGAATAAGCGATTCTGTTGAATTCCGGCGAGGGCGAGGAAGAAGTTATGAGTTGCGCCTTGGGAACTCGGAAGCGTTTGATTATGGATTAAGTTTTGAGGAATTATATTAAGTCCTGAACTCAAGGTTTTAAGAATATTTGAAGCGGCTTCCAATTTTACTGCAGGGTGTTTGACGAAAGTACTAAGCCACGCTGCTACTACATTCGGTACGATGCGAGTCTTCTGCTGTGAAATGTTTGCCTTACTTCAATTCTAATTTTAATTTACTGTTTTGAAGATAAACTTATTTTATTCAGCTCACAGTATAAACATCTATTTTTATTTATTTTTTACGAACATTGATACTATATGATGTAGTTTATTGCCTCTAATGAAATTCGAGTAACGTATTGTTTGTAGACGTGGAAGCAAGAGAAGTGACAGAGAAAATAGAAAAGTCACCTTTCAAGATGGCCAAACTTTTGCGGCTCGCAGTAAATTTAATCTCTCTTCTCGTGCATTTTGAGGAAATAGAAAAATATTGAAAAATTGAGAAAAAAATAAAATAAAATTGAATGCATAATTATTTACGGTAGTGAGAATTAGAGATAAAATATTTTAAAATGAGGTAGTTCACAAGAAAAAGAGAGAAAAATCTTGTCTTTCAATATAAATAAACTAAAATTAATCTATTTCCCCTTCTTTTTCTTTTCTTGTTTTGTATTCATTACTTCATTCCGGGTCTCAGTATAACGTAAAAGGCTATCCAACGTTTACTTAGACTTCGCAAATGAATATTATTGAAAAAAATTATGTGAATAAAATATTGAGTCAACTAATACACAAAGCAACTTGTTTTATGTGTGCATCTCAATTCTCATGCAGTTTTTTATAGTCCATTTGCATTGTAAGTTTAACTTTTTTATTTTTAAAACTAAATATTACCCTTTTATGTATAAAACAGGATACTCTCCATGTATACTTTCAGGCACCCACACGTATTTTTTACTTCATAATGCAAATCTTATACAACTTTATATCAAATCCATTTCTTCTTTAATTATTTATTCAATAAAAATACTTTCTTAACTATTTTAATAAACATTTATATTTCTTCAGATAACACTGATTGTAAAATAATATTAAGAAATTTCCAATAAAATAATATTTCATTAAACTATTTTTAAAAAAATTGGTAAAATTACAAGGTTCAAAAGTATGTATTTTTCATATTACAGTTTATAATATCAAATAGACGAAATAGTAGGTGGTTTGAGTTTATTGACCTGTTGTGTTGTGTTGCATGTTACGTGTAGAGTCTCGTTTATCATATATTTGGTCATTGCGCTGTTCCCCAAACAGAAACTTATGAAAAATACATGCAACGGAAGCAGCAAGGAACAATCAAATCCCAGAAGGAAGTACTGTTGAAGGTGTGGGGTCTCTTCCAGATCGGCTAAACAGGCTCAATTGTCATACAATGACTTCGTACAATGATTATACAATGATCATAAGGTATCAAACAAATAACAATGATTATACAGGAGGACAAAAGAGGCGAAGAACCAAAAAATAAGAGGCAATTTTTTGTCAGTTACGATGTTATAATCCTAAAAATGTGAATTCTTGAAAATATTATTATTAAACATGTTTAAAAATATGTTTGGTTAACTTTTGTTACTTGTTGAAAAACTTTTTAAAATTTACAATAATTAAAATAATAAATAAAACTAAAATGATTACAGTGAAGTTGGAATGTAAGAAAAATGCAGGAAGCTATACATGTGTTGTTTGAAGTTTTGTGGTGGATCCAGTTACCAATCAAGTGGCAACAAGGCAGTAGTGGTGTATTAGAATTACCAGATGAATGGTTGTTGTGTGCAGTTGGCAGTTCCTTGATACTAATCAATTTTACACCGGAGATTCTACCAAAATGTTACTTTCTACACCAATTATCCACTCACAAATGATAGTATTCACTCGTTCTGGCACCTCATCGTGTGGACAATGGCCTGTGTAAATGTCAAGAAAAAAATGGTCATGAAACAAAGCCCGAGTACCTTGTTATATAAAAGTACAGATATAAAAAACTCTGCCTACCAGCATCTAACTCCTTAATTAAAACTCCATCACAGTGTTCTTTAAGCATAGCCACCTTGGAGTTGGAGTCAGAAATCGGATCTTTCATCCCCTAACAAAAAATAACAAGTTATGAGTATCAGAGTCATTCTCAAAACATATTAATCCATCCTTTTTCGCCCATAAAAGCTGATGTCCCCGTTATAATACCTGTATAATTAGGACCTTTCCCTTGACATCTTCGAGAAGAAAGTTTACAGGTATGGAAAGATTAAAGCTAAAGATGCTTTCCAACACCACAAGCACACCAGGATCGTATGACTTTTAATGTGTAAAGGAAGTGTCAGAAAGAACTGTGTATCAGAATATGAAACCTGCTGATGCAATACAAATAATTTAGATTCTAAAAGTAGAGGATACTGCTCTTAGCATTTCATTTATGAGCCGATCATCTGCTCTTTCAACCCTCTGCAAAGCAAAAACAATCAGCCACCATCAAAACAAATGTATAACAAATATATGAGATTTGAAAATTAGCAACAGAAATTACACTTACAGTTGGATAACATTTCTTAACTAACTCCTGAGTTCTTAGCCTCAAGTAGAATAGAAGAATGCGAGACCCCAACCAGGAAGCCCCTGAAGTTTGCCTATCCTGAACCTTTACAAGTACACAAAAATAAAAATGAACTTTTAAATTGAACAAACTAGTTATGTTGTTCTCTCAATAAAACAATGTCACATTAAGGTTCGAAGAAATTAACATAACCCAACTTTTAAGATTCATTTACGACTATATTCGCACTTTTAGATGTTTGTCTCTATTCATAAAAACTATCCACCCATGGTACATTGTGAAGACTAGATATTTTAAGATCTAGGGATCTAATTCCTAACGCAGGGAATAAACAAATGATGATACATTACGTATAATGGAAACATTTGTACTGTTATAACAAGATGGTATCACATATCAATGGCAGCAAAAGTTTACGACAAGAAGCAAATTGCCTTTTTCGGGCATAGCCAATAGAAAAAACACAATATCTTACAAATATTGTATGAACTTGAGTTGTTCTCAGTTACACTTACTCTAGACAGTGGTATGAATGAATAACTTGGGATGACATTGCCCGCACTGTTGATCAAGACAAGGGATTTGATCAAATCACTCCAAATACCAGCAACAATAGCAACAAGATAACCTAAAATAAGGGAAAAGTAATTGTTAAATTGTCAAACCATTAACAGAAGCAAGAATAAACTGGTAATATATATATATATATATATATACACACACACACATACACACAGGGAACAAGTTACTGCATATGTGTGCAAAGGACACGTTTTTTTGGTGCAAGATACCCAATCATGTTTTAGTCATACCGCCAATTGAGTTGCCAACAATATGAACTGGTTCACCCACAACAGCAACAATAAAATCTCTCAATAGTTCAGCCCACAAGAGTTCAGTATATACCACATTTGGCTTTTCTGATTTGCCAAATCCTAAAATAGTAATTGCCCAAACTCGATTTCTAGATTCAGCTAAACCACGTATGTTGTCACGGTAATGCTCCCAAAAGGCACCAAAACCATGCACAAGAAGAACGGCAGGACCATCTTCACCAGCAACTGTATACTGAGAAAACCAATTTAAACAAGAAATTAGCAGGAAAGTTTATAAATATTTTACTTAAGTTGTACTAATTAATTAAGTATTTCAGATCTTAACTCATTTAACTGAGAAAAGAAAATTGAGTGGGCTCTTGCGAAGTGAACTTCATGAAAAATCAAACAATGACCATGAACCAATCAATTGAATACCTCGATAAGAAATCCTTTCCATTTCCATATCCTTGTTGAGTATCCTGTGTCATTGTTTTTCTGATTTCTCAAAGCCAAAAGCCAATACCACTACGACACCACAAAAACATATAAAAAGAATCATTTGATAAAAGAAAAAAAGAGAAAGTTCATGGCAAGTACCATGGTATTACACATAAGACAAAATAAAATAAGGTGCATAACAGTTATAACTAGCACCTCCTTTGAGCACACAGCATCAACTGCTGCTGCAATTGTGGCAGCTGAATAACCAAAGGGTGATAAAAAACCTGCATTTCTTTCTTGCTCATATTTGATAGCTTCATAATATACTCTTCTTCTAGATATAATGCCAAGAGACAGGGCAGGACCGAATAGACCAATAAATGATGCTCCATTCCGACTTTCAGAAGCACGCACTCTTTCATGCACCCTGCACAAATTTAAATACATTTCATAACATGTAATTTTTACATTATGCCTTCAACCACGAAATTTTAGAAACTTAGTGAATGAAATGTCGATTAAATGACTATTATAGAGCTCACTGAGAAAGAACACCTTGTGAGCGTTAATGAATTAATCACTCAAGAGAAACTGACCAAAACAGTAGAGTATGAACATTGCTGCATGCGAGGTAAACACTGCTACTCACAACACTTTTTATCCCTTCTTACCATACAGGGGAAACAGAATGTAATAAAAGAAAGAATGAACGAAATGCCGACAAAACACCGAAACAGAAATAGAAAACCAAAATGGGGAAATATTATGACTCTGTTTATAATAGAACATTATTTTCCTTAAAAGAAAGAGAATAATGAGAATCCAACTATACAAAATTACTTTCACAGCCTCCATACTTTCAAGAAATTTACCAAAAAACAAAAACTTCAAAAGGTAAGTTGTGTACGTACTCTTGCCAGTCATCACGAGCTGTTCCTTCCAAATATCTTAGATATGCAGCTAGTGCATTCAGTACACTGTCTGTACCACCTCCTACAATATTTCCTTCTTTTGTCACAAAAACAGATCCACTACGCTCCCTGGACAGTGTTTGCCCAAAGCTAGAACTTCTTTCAATTCTATCGCCATATTCCAATGCTTTTCTGCGTAAAACGGTTTCAGCTGAGACCTCCCTGATTAAACTCCAATTCTCTCCTGATTTACGTTCGCTGCTGCTCATAAATCCCTTTATATCATCATACGAGGGGAGAACACCTAATTCAATGAACAATTATTGCATAACTTTTGGCAACATTAAATGAATCCAATGAAAAAAAGTAACACATGCAGTGAAAAAGATAATAATAATAATAATAATAATAATAATAATAATAATAATAATAAAACAAAACATCCTGAAAAGAACGGAACTCACCCCACTCCAGTTCTATCTCTACACCAGGTAAAGTTGACACTGACAGCTGAAGTGGTGTAGTCACAGGGAGACGATGTTTCTTAAACTCATCATATGACGCAGGAAGATTCTGCACATCCTATGTAACAGTAACATAATCAACGCAACCAAGTCAAAAAAATCCACATGTAACGTAACAAACACAGCTAATGAGTCTCTAACAATCTGCCACCTACCTTCACTTCATAAAATGGAGTTTGCCACAACTCAATCCCAGGACTCCCTTGCGGAACAGCGATGGACTTCAATCGCTGTTTGAGCGCATCTACGATGAGGCGCAGCTCATACTCCACCTCTTGTTCCGCGAACACACAAGTGGCTTTGACCTGTTCCGTCCTGAGCGATGAATTTACTTAAATGGCATGAAAACGCATTACAGATTAAGCGAGCAAACGCTAACTAACAAAGTAACAACCTCGGTTGCAAGTTGCTGCACGACGCTATCCGCATTGCCGAATCTGATCATCAAATCGGAACCGCGATCCTTCAGCGCCTTCCTCAAATCTTGCAGAGCAAGCAGAAGCAGCTCCAGCGTCTCGTCGGAGAAACCTGCAAAAACAATCGCCGGAGTAAGATTAAACTGCGATAGTGAAAGAAATCGCAGCGCATTAAATTCGGTTACTGACGGGAAAGAATGCGGTGATCGAAGACATATATAGGAAGGAGCGAGGGAAAGGTGGAGGCAGCGAGAAGCGCGGGGTGGTCATCGGTTCGGAGATCGTGCTTGAACCACAGAATCGCCGTTCCAGTTGCCTTCGTCAAAGAGTAGCGTCGTGTTGGAGAGAAAGAAGGAGCGTTTGGGAAGGAAGAAAGCGATGGAAAATGCGAAGAAAACGATGGAAAATGGGAAGAAAAGAGAGGGAAAGTGAGAAGAGCCATGAGGAAAATGAAAAGAAATGAGTCACTGCAGTTAATTAAATAGCATAATCATTAAATTAAATTTGAAAATTAAAATGTGCATTAAATAGTTTTTCTTTAAAATAACAAATTATAACAAGAAATATTGATTGAAATTTTCTTGAATATAATAAATAAATATAATAAATCCAAAACCAAAAGATTCTCTTGCTACTGCTACCACTAATTTCTTGATATTTTCCTTGTACAAAACAGGAACACAAGTTTCAACCAAAATCTTCAGCCACTCATTGCTTTTCTGTTTTGTTCCAAAATCAAGAATATATAAATATATAATTATGTTAACTGGTTTTTCAATTAAAAGAAAATTAGTACAATAAAGGACAAAATAATTATGGATGATTTAAGAAAGATTTATGATTTTCAAGTTTTCTAACAATATTAATGAATTCTGTTATAATTTTTCCTTCAAGATTTGTTGAGCAGATATAATTTATTTAATAATTTTCCCATTCACTCAAGAAATTACTTTCAACCATAAATATTTTTTGTATTATGCTTAGTTTTTACATAATGGACTGAATTTGTTCAGCAAATTTGTAAGAAATAAAGTTGTTTTTGTATTAAATCTTGATTCTTGCTTCACTCAAGTTTCTTGGCAAAAATTTATTGTTGTGTCACTGTTAAAACACTTTGAATTAATGCACCAAAATCTTCTATTTCAGTATCTAACTAAATTTTATATATTTGATTTACAAAGTGACGATTTAACATGTTTTTAAAACGTAATAAATTACCATCAAAATGTAATAATTTAATAAGTAGATTAGACCAATAAAAGTGCAACAAAATTTAATGTATAGAAGTTTTAGTTAAAAAAATGAATAAAATAATAGGAGATAAAAAAACGTCATTTCTTTTACACAACAAATGTTAAATTTCAAATACATAATAAACGTACAGAAAAAAATAAAAGCATATCACAAAATATATGACATGTTATTATCTCAAAATAAATGTTGAAGTTTAAATTATCAAATTCATAACAATAAATAAATAATATATTATGTGTCACAATACTTCAATAGTTGATTAGAGAAGAAAATAAATTGACTATTTTTAAGTAAAATGTATTACATTTGAGAAATTTACCATGTCATATAATATAGTTAAGAAAAATAAAATTAAATGGTGAAAAATATTTTAGGAAACTCTCTCTTAAAAATTAAACTTTATGTTTAATTTAATCTTAAAAAACTCACTTTGACAAGTGTTCTTATTGAGGATTACTTGTTGTTCTTTCAATATATATGTAAGTATGATAAGAGTTTCAAAGTTTATTCAACTATACTGATATATTTATAAAAAATTTTTCAACACTCAAGTTAGTAAGAATACAAATAATCTCATATGTAAGTAAAGATAAATAAAATAAATCTACCTCCTAAGAGGATTGGAATATTTATAGACTCGTGAACTTAAATAGAGATTTAATAAAGTGACTATTTTACTGTACACGTTTAGGTCACGTTTTTTCTTAAGTGTGTCATATTAAGATGACTTGATAGTTAAGGACGAACATCATACAAAGTAAATAGTTTTAAACAAAAAAAGTTAGTAGTTTTAATCGAACTATAAGACGAAATGTCATCCATTAATACATAATATTTTATAAGTCTCTATTATACTTGTTTATATAAATTATTTTATATCTACCAAGCCCATCTTTAAAAAAAATATGGACTTAATTTCTTTATTTTTGTTAATATAAAGATAAAAAATTAATTATTATCTTGTAAAATATGCTTCATGACTACATTAAGAAAAAAAAAATATAATAATGTATTCGTTCATCATCATATTTATAATAAGTGATTAAAATAACATATAAACTATTTTGAAAAATCAACTACATTTTTATTAAGGGATGATTATTCGTTAAATATATTTAAAGTAAAAAAAATAGATATAAGTATAAATGACAACATAGTATTCAGCATTACTATTTAATATTAAAATTATTATATACGCCTATTTATTTTGATAAAAAAAAAAATACAATCTATAATCATCTATTACTATGTGTTCGGTATCTCCTTTGGAATATATATATATAAATTATTGATTAGGGTTTAGGGTTTATATATATATATATATATATTATTTTATTTTATTTTTACTTTTTCTATCGTTACAAACATTAACAATAAAGATTGTATTTTTGTGTGTAAAAATATTCTCTGTGCCTCTGAGATGCCCGTTTCATCCTTTTGGTCTCACAGCGATGCCGATTACTCGGACACATGATGATGATGATGAGTCTCTTTTTGGTGCCGTTCCTTCTCCCACTCAGATTCAAACTGCTCTCACTTCACTCAAACAGTAAGCAATTTTTTTTTTTTCATATAATCATTTCTTCAGCAAATCACACTCACACCCTTCAGTTTTCTTCAAACTGCACACAATCCTGAACACTAGGTTAAACCATTTTTTACCAAGGAAACACGCAGTGCTCTCTTTTTTGATATCTTAGAGTCTGTTATTGCAATCTGTTTCAATCGACAAGGGCCATGTACACATGTTAATTGTAAAAAGAAAGGTGTAATTTACTATTCTTTGTTCTGCTACAATCCATGCCAAATTATGCATATCTGGTAAATTTTCGAAATTGATACTTTGGTTTTTTTTTTTTTTTAGAAAGTGAAATATTTAATTATTTTGATATTTGAGTTTAGTTATTCATTTTATTATTATGGTGAGTGATATTTATATGATTTAGTCTTTATATGTATCTTTTAAATATATATTTTATGTACTTGCAGGGTCTTTGGGTCTTCTTCGCCTGTTCAGCATGTTAGGGACAGATATTATTACCAATTGGACATGGAAGTAGGTCATGTCAAAGATACTCCTTTGGTTGATCAAGTAGATTCAGATCAGTCTGTGACAGACTGGGAAGAACCTTCTCTCTGTTCATATAATCCAAGCATGTTACAAGCTGATCTTTTTGATAGAGCTTCTTTTGCAATTCATTTATTGCAGACTGATGCATGTGTTGAGGTGTAGTTTATGATACCTTACTCTCATTTTAATAAAATAACTCAGATGATTGTATATAAACATGAATAAGATTTTCATTACCTCTAGTTGTTGAATTTTTAGAGTTATTTTGATATTGGTAGAAAATTACTGGACAGTAGATTTTTGTGTATTCTGTTTGTACATATAAAGAAAATTAGTGAAAATGATCGGATGATAAATCTGTTGCCATTGACACAAAATAAATATACAAGTCTTTGGGGAAAGATCATTTTCATTAATTTTAAAAAATTGTTTGTCTTATTGCAGAGGATGGTAAGATCATTATCATCAGATAAATCTGTTTGGGATGCTGTACAAAAGAATCAAGCTGTAAAGGACTTAAGGAACGCCCTAAATGCAGGTTGGTTAAGTGTTATTGTATATGGAAATAGTTTAACAGGTGGAATTTTCTTAGAATTTGTTCATACTAGATGTCAAGAATAAAGAGATTGGTTTCAAATGGGATGAATTCTTATTGAAGAAGTGAATTCTTATTTTCTTATTAAAGACCTCGGTGATTTTTCTTAGAATTTGTTCATACTAGACTATCACTGTAATAATCATCTGGTATTTCTACTGATAACTAAAAACATGATATCTTATTGTAGAGATATGATTTCATTTTTACATTTGTTGCATGTTAGGCATGTCACTGACACTTTACACGTTTATGTAGGTATTTCATTTTGATTAATTTGGACTTGAAATTTTCAGAAAGAGATGAGAGCTCGGATGGAACAGTTAACAATGACTCCCCTGACACAAAAAATGTGATACTGCGGATGTCGCATGCTGTAAAAGCCAAACTCATGGAAGCAATTGAGACTATTACCGAGATTGTGAAGAACTTGTTTCAAAGTGCACGTCACAAGAAAGCTGCATTTGCAGGAAAATGTAATTCATTCAAAATAAAGCTGAGAGTTTCGGTCATGCTTTCCATAATGATCTTCCTATTTGTGGTGGTGGAACGTTTGTTAATCTAATTCATTCAATGAGAAGCTAATCCATGGGATAAATCAACAAAGTGTTGACAGTTCTCATTGATTCTCTGACATTGTTTTCTGTGGGTAAGACTTTGGTATTGGGATGTTTACCTATTTGTCCCTTTTTGCGTCTTCCCAAACTAAAAAGGAATACATTTTGCTTCTTTTTAGACAAGATAAGGAGTAAAAGCTATCATTTGTATACATGAATTTTACTTGTTCTTTACAATCTATTTTTGAGATTGTTTACAGGCATGTTGTGATTTGACCTTAATGAGCTTGACTTTGCTTTCTCTATATGTCAAGTAAAATTGTTTTGATTGAAAAATTTGTTTGTGATTATTTATATCATAATTGATTGGTAGGGCCTTCTAATTTTCTTCCTTACTAACAATTCAATCCTTTTCTTAACTTTCGATGTAGGATTATGCTAATTCAAATTTGAATGTCAGTAGCAGTGGAAATAAGGTAGAATGGAGATTTTGAGAGGTTCACTAGTAAAAATAATCAGCACTAAGGATGAAAGAGTATCTACAGTCTGCATACAATTAAAAAACAAGAAGTTTTAGTAAAATACTATCTAACATACTAGAGACAAACTCAGAATAGAATTGAGATTCCCTATGACTTGTGATTTCTAATAAATTTTAATCTGTAGTTAAGAGATTATACTCAATGATGGAAAGTGTTCAAAATAGTCATTGCTGGCAATTTTGTTTAAAAGATCAAATCCATTGAAGCAAGTGAAATATTATCCATACTAGTCAATTTTGTCAGAATCAGTCTTGTAACCAAGCAATTACAAAAAAAATGTGTTCAATTTTACACTTGATATGTCATTAGTCAGATGCTTGTTCTAGTATCAATTGCACTTGCCCATTGGCGCTGACTTTTTAATCACATATTCACATGAGCCAAAAAGGTACTGTACTATTCCTGCTGGCGCATTAGTCATTTTTGCCTTGGGTGTTTATCTGATCAATTGAATCAAGCTCAGGAACTACAACAACCTTATTGTTAACCTCGCCAAGATTGCAGATCTGTTTCTGTGCAATGTTCACCGCTACAACATCTTGAGCAAATCCACATTTTGTACCCGGAGAAACCTGTAAGAGAACAAAAGATTATATATATCCAATAGTTGTAGTTGCAAAGTAAAAGAACTAAAATATAGAATAAACTTTTACACGGGATCTACTACCTGAAACATTCTGCAATTTAATTGGAACCACAAGGGAAAAATAAACTAAGCACTTGGTTTTAAAAACGGAGATGGGCAAAGAAATAAAGGTATTTTTAATTTCAAAAGCATGGTGTGGGCAAAAAAACATTTCTCACCAAGATGAGCTAAAATTAATACTGATGGTGCAACTACGGATTATCCTGGTCTTGCTATTTGTGTAAGTATTTTTCATGGGAGTGTGAGAGAGTTTATTAGTGGTTTTTCTACGTTTATTGACGTTCATATTGCTTTGGTTACTGAGTTTTTATATGGCTTGAATGTGATTTTGTCTTGGTTAGTGGTGCATTTAGTGCTAGGACTAAGGTTTCGTGAACACTTGTCTTAATTGTTTTGGAAAAATAAGGTTTAAGATTACTCATATTTCTTATGAAGGGAATGCATGTGTGAATAAACTGGCTAACTTAAGATTTATTCATAGAGACTCATTTTATTGGTATAATAGGCTTCAATCTAGTCTATTTTTAGAGTTCTTTATGAATAGGTATAGTTTATATATATATATATATATATATCATTTATGTTAACATATGAGTTTTGGTATAATCTTTCCATATTTTTTTGTATTTTCTTTTAATAATTTTTTTTTCATGCGATGACAGATAATTGTTGTTACTTGGAGTGTCAGATTAACTAAGATTCAAGTTACATAGTATTACCTAACATGAAAACTTTATATATATATAAAAAAAAAATTCTTAGTTTCTTACGTCGAAGAGAGTTTCTCCTAGTTTAAGTTTGATTGCTCCACTCTTGTAGATCTGCATTTTGCCCATATATCCGCTTGGCAACTCTTCCAAAGCACCAGCCTTTCCTGATACTGTTGTTGCACCAATTTGCCCCTTCTCCTTATTACTCCCCACGTTAAAAGGAAATTTTTTAGGAAACTGAAATAAAAACATCTTATGTTGCTCACTCTTCTCCTGTGAAAAAATCATCTGAGCATTATTATATCTGTTTTCAGCTGTATAATGCTTGTACAATTTATTATATTCCATGATGACTACTAACCAAGAGCTTGAGTTCTGCAGCAGAAATAACAGCATTCTCATCATACTTCGAACTAGTAGCAGCTTCCCCAAATTCTTCTTCATCAAGAATTTCTACCAGATTAAAAAGTCACATCTGTCAATGTTTAAAAAAGCATCCTTTGGAGACTTCTGCTAAAAATATATCTTCTAGACTACTCCACTGTGTAAAAAGTTATTCTTCAAACTTTTATCAGTGTATGTAGTTCACGAATATATATTAATTCTATTAATAGATCATTTATTGATATATATTAGAGCAAACCTGGATTTCCAGAATTTGGCTTCCTTAGAGGAAGAGTAATAGGGTAATAAGAGTTGGTATAATCCTGCAGATAAATATTCAAAAGGTTAGATGCTTGAGAAAGATACAGATAACAATAGAATACATGACATGATCACACATTCTCACCCATGGTTCCTTGTACTCTCTTTTGATTTTCCTGGCAGTTTCATTGGTGGTATTATCAGTAACATCTATCGTGCTGGTATCATTTTGATCCCCAGTAGCAGCAGAAGAACGTCTTGAACGAATTTGCTCTTTAGCAAAAGATTTTGATGGTGAGCCACTGTTTGTGCCATTATCTACAGCTTTGCTCGTGCCATATGTCCTGAGGGAGGTTGATGAAACTCCAGGACTAAATGCAACTTCCACGCTAGCTGCAGGTTAAACACAGAAAATAAGCAGCAAACAAGATGAATAAAATATTAACTATGAAGGGGAAGACGATATCCCAAATATCCCAAATCAAGTGAATGCAATACTCCCTTAATACTCCCTTCATAAACTGATTTTATGAGATTGAGTTAAACTTAAAGTATGAGATCACACAGTCAACTAAGTAGCTTTAGACAAAATTTTCCACTAATATTTTCCATGTTAATATGATTTAGACAAATGTAAGAACCCAATAAGAAACTTCTTTGATAAAAAAGATAACATCTTTCATTTAAATGTACTATAAACTCGTTTGAAACTATAACCAGGTTTTTCCCTTTACCCAGATACTAAATATATTACCTCTCCATACAAAGCAACTATCTTCAATTTAAAAAACTTCATCATCAACCACAAACATTTCCTAAAAGCAATGAACTATCCTGAAAGATTTACTGATAATGTTCTACAATATTTTACGTATTTTCAACCATGTCTTTTGGCATGCAAGGTTAAACTAATGAAAATTTACATTTTGTTTCGACTTTAGGCTCCCGTCTCGCAGAATTCTCCTGCAAAGGTAGAAAAAAAGTAAATTAGTGACACTTTAGCATTAAGGGAATTAAAAAAGCACAACTAAAAGGAAAAGCTTAACGTAACAATTGTTCCTTGTGAGATATATTTAAAAGAGTTAAATCCATGAAGTCTTTGTGGCAACCTCTTTGACATAGAGTTTGTTACAATGGCAATTGACATTATTCTTGACAACTTAGTTAAGATTAATAAAAGTATAAATAATTTAATTTTATAAAATCGATGTTTGATAGTTATAGTTTATAATTTAATATATCGAGCATGAAAGACCATAAAATGAGCTAACTATAATAATTATGAAGTTATGATTTCTTTTATTAAAGAGAAAGTAAAAGAATAAGGAAACAAAGTTGACTCTTTTTTTTCCTTGTACTTTCAATAATTTAAAACTTTTATTCCCTTTTCGTCATCGCAAGCACACCATTAGTATAACACTGTCCGTTTGAAAATCTCATTCGCATGTATTTGGTATTTGTTATTTTTTTTAAAAACTACTTCTTTTATTTTAAAGTTCTGTTCTTAAACTTTTATCTACACTGTTTTCAATGTAAAATTTTATAATGAGTATTGTTAACCTTTTTTATTACTTATTTACACTCTTTGCCAACTACTATCAAAGATGCGATCTTTATATTTTAAAAGAAAATAATTAATTGAGTAATTGTCGTTTTAAAAAATATATTTATTAGATTTATGAAAAATCTACCATAATTTAAAAAAAATACATTAATTTTTTAAAAATTTAAATTTATTGTATATATTTTTATTATAATTATAAAAAATAAATAACAAATTCTTTTTGAATAAGAAATATCTTTCTACTGAAAAAAATCCTTTGAAGTCATATCAGTGTAGTTCTGGTTAATGCTAAAGTTGTAGTTAAAGAAGAGAACTAGTTTTGACTGAATACTTCACACGTATAAACATTCTGAATTTTTTTTACTATAACACTTTTTTTCAAAAGAATGAGAACAGATAAACCCTCAGCTTGTCTTCAACAGCAAGCAGAACATTACAATTCATAGTTTTAGCTAACGGATCTAAGAGAGAAATTATTTGAACAGCAATTGATTTCGATTTCGAAAGAAAAGTTTAGAAGAAATTACAAAAAGTAAAAATCAGAGCAGAATGAATAATGAAAAGAAGATGAAGAACTGGAAAAATGAGGAGTGAAGAGACTTACGTATCGACGCGAGAGAAGTCGAGCAGGTGCGCTATCTTCGTCTTGTTTATCGTCCTTTTCGCTGCATCGAAGCAAATTCTTTATAGAATCAGAGAACAGTGTTTGGAATATTGCATTGAATGATATGAGGAATTCAGAGTGGATTTGTTGAATTACGTTTTGGGAGCATGGGGTTTGGGCGGCCTGGGAGTGAACTTGTGCTGAAAACACACACACAACAAACTTCAATTTCGACCCAAAAGCATTCAGAGAAATGAGGGATTTGGTGTATGTGAGTACCTTTCTGGTTCTTGAAGAGCCCTGATCTGGATCCATGGCGTTGGACTTCGGTAGGACCAACAACGAAACGATCAACTCAAAAAAACTCAACAATTTTGACGAAATTTAGTTTCGAACCCGTACCCTAACTTAGAAACTTCAACGGCTCAACCACTTCACTAGCGTGACGATTTATGTCCTCCGATTCCACTTTATATTATAAATTCCGTATTCCTTTAATTCTATATTTACCTTTAAAGAATTAATAAATTAGAATTAAAATTTTGTGATTCTTTTTAATTTGCAAAGAAAATTCAATTTACATTTTTTTTTTCATGGTTTTTTCTATTAGAAGAAATCTTACGTGAAAGCACATGTTCTACCTCGAACATAGTATATAAAGTCTGCCTGGGTAAATTTTTTATAAACACTTATAATTTTTTTTAGAAGTTAAAATTTATTTCCATATATAAATTGAAAATTTGACTGTTAAAACTATTTTATAAAATTTAATATGATTACATTTTTTTGTTCTAATTTTATTTTGTTAAAGAAATGTTTAAAATTATTGGAGGTAAATTTCCCATACGTTGGATGACGTGGAATTCTTCCGTGACTAATTTTATTTAACCCCTATAAAAAAAGTATGCTACAAATAGATTAAAAACTATATTAATATTTTTAATAACCATTTCAAGATTACAGAAATCTCTCTCATTTAATGTCCCTCCTTGTATTATTTTAAATTATTTTTTTACCAAAAAAAATTATGAATGGAAATTCTTATTCCACTCTGCTAATTCTATGTTGAGGATTTTTTGTAAATTACCTATATTAGGTAATATAACTAGTTTATATCCTACATTTAAATTTAAAATAGAGAAAATTCACATCCCTTTATATCTAATGTCTCTCTTTCCAACTATACTATAAGTGTTTCTTCTAAATTTATAGTGAAACAACTTCCTTTGTTTTGTTCTCATTTAGGTTAAGTTGTCCTCTTGTTGGTACTAGGTAAACACTACCACAGTTTAACAATAATTAATCTCATGCAATTGAATCACAGTAAAAAGTCACACAACTTTGTAAAAATACACACCTAAAAAGTCATCGTATTGTTATACAACTTCTAGACACTGCTATAGCAAAGACGCACTGTTAAGACTCAATATAACCGAGACACTGGTATCACACATATAAAAATATGTGTAACTTTTAAAAATTAGAATACGGAAACACGAATATTATATAATTCAATTATTTTAATTAATAATAAAAATTAATATATATAAATATATTTCTCATTTTAAAATTATTAAAAATTTATCAAATGTCTTATATGTATCATAAAGTGTCAAATGTCCAATATGATACGATACAATCTAACACTAATACCACACAAACATACAATACAATCTAACACTAATACGAAGACGTTTCAATTTTTCTAGTAAAATAATATTTCTCTCAATTAGTTCAAAAATTTATTCCTTACTTCTATAATAAATTTATATAAAAAAATTCATGTATTTTTTTCTTAAATCATATTAAAACCATGTTAAAATTATCAAAAATCTAATAAATATTTTTTGAATTAATCAATTAACCGATACATATTATCCTATAACTATCATACTAGTGTCAATATCCAGTTCAATACGTGTCGGACACCATTTAAAAAAAGTGTTCTACCCTCATAGATTGTTATTCAACTTCTCTGTGAAGCTGACAACTTCTACCCCATTTTTCATCTATATTCACTCATCCCTCTATTTCTGAATTTTTAGTCATCCCAACCTTTACTTCTCACTCATCTCTATTTCTCTTTTTCAATATTTCCATTATCAACTACTCACACCAGTAGAAAAAATAAGTCACTACAACAACTAAAACCAAAAAACCTCCTGTATCTACTCCATGTATATACAACGTCTTCATAAAATATATTATTCAATACCACATGGAATTGCCCCTCAATATCGAACGCATACAGCAGCAAACTTAGATAAAATGAGGATTATAACTAGAAACAACAGCCATCAATTGCATGTTTCAACTTGCACCTAATGAGTGAAGAAAAATGTCTTTCTAAATGTGCCACAAATGCATTAACCCACCTCATGGACAAAAACGAATCACAATTTCAGGCATAGACGAAGACATACAACCTTAAAACCGATTTACAATGATAGGTTATCAGGTTCCTCCTGCCTTCAGAAAATCGTGGGTCAGAACCATAACAATTGTTTATAAACAACTTTTTTCAGTGCTTAGGTAGTCTATCTAAACTTATATTCACTTCCTATTTGTTATCAAACCATGTAAGTAAACAACATATCCACTCGTTAAGTGCTTAAATAACATTTTTTTAGCAAACAGCGCCTAAACAAGCATACCAGCAAACTAGCAAGATTCGTGATTTGATTGATGGCCATGACCTAATATTGCACAGTTGAATTAGAAAACTTTATATATCCCTAATGACAATACAAAGATGATCTAATTTCAGAAAGGCAGATATGAAGCAGGAAAATATAGAAAAAATCTACAACTCCAATTCTTTGATCATTTACTCTATCTTCACCAAGCATGTGCAGAACACTCAAACACTATCATTTTCACCTCAGCCTTCCCCTTATGCCAAATAATATTGGCTGTGTCAACCGTATCACATGATCACTTCAGAAACAAATGAGAAACTTGATAATTGCCTGTGTCATGATACAAGAACTTGGTGTTGATAACACCATGTCAGCTAAACTTTTAATTTGAGGCAAAATGAAACAATGCCAATGTCTGACATTTATCATGCCAGGAACAGAAAACGTTTCAACTCTTTTTACCTGTCACACTTGGAAATGTTAATACATTTTATAGTTGCATGATCTAACCATTTAATAAGAATCTCTTTCTACCAACCCAGAAAGCCTAAAGCAAATGGCAAGGTCTGATTACCTTCGTGATGAGAGATGTATGATTAAAGGCATCTAAAACGCAGCTTCAGCACCAAGCGATTAAGAGAACTATAGTCCTCAAACAAAAAAACTTAAGCTCATCACCAAAACTATAAATAAGTTAGAATCAGTTGTCAATGAACTAAAAATCTAAAATACTGAATGTGACAACAGAACAGTATTAACATGAAACATCAGGAACCAGCTGCCATAAAAGTTCAGACAAACTTTCAAAAGGAAACATTAGCAACCAGACATTACTGTGTAAATCAATAAAATGCCACAGAAAATAATTCAGACACTATTAAGTCCTACACGACAAGAAATGATTAATGATAATATCATGACTATAATATTCTTTTGACTTCTGCCGTATGAAGACTGCTATCAACTTCTAGCCCAAATCTCTGCAAATTTCATAACAGTACAGCAAGGTTAAAGAAGTGAGTCCCAAACTTCGAAGAAAGACATGGCAAGAGGTTAAGAAATCAGGTTCACAAGAGCTCCAAGAAACATCAGGCCTGTCACAACGTTACATCATAATAATGAAAGTTAAGAGAGGTAAAATCATGATGAAATATCAAATAAACATGCAAAAGGCCATTGTTGGTTTTATGCATGATTACAAAGCTTCAGTATGAACACCATCATCAAGAAGCATAAACAGAGACAATAGATCTTTGAAAACGATAAAAGGAATTTACAGATGTAATCTGGAAAGCAATGCAATCAAACATACACATTGCTGTATAGATGTCAATCAATCAATCACCCAACCCATAAAATGCAACAAAGGTTTCTTCAATTTTAATTCATACCAAGATGCGGCTTTTAGTTTCTGCTCCAATGCACCAAAAAATTATGAAGGAGGCCAGATACCATCACATTCATACATTAGCAGGAGAAAATATATCCAAGATTTTTTTTTTGCAGATATCAAATACTTACACAGTCATATACCAGTTTGCCCTTTCTTCTGTAAGGACCCTTCGATACAGAAAATAAGGTGGAACTTACGTGCAAGAAAATTAACAAAGAACAGTTAAGACATTATTTTATAAGCCAAAATAGTTTTGTTTGGGGGTCAGTTGGTAATAGAGAGGCTTTTGCAGCTAACATTCCTTTCTATTTTACAGAAAAATAATAAACTACAGGGAAAATGAATACTTGTTAACCATCAACTTGCAGATGAAAATCCCAACTTGAATGAGGCCACACAAAATTTAACTATGACCGTAAAAGTTAATTTTAAAATCATTAATGTACTAGGAAGGATCCAAATTAAAAAATTTCATGGTCCCACCTGTCTCCAATTAGAAATGTCAGAAAAAGCTCACGTTTTCATGGGATGCTCATCTGCTGAAATGAATTTCAGATAAAGATTTCCAAGGGTGATAAGTTATTTTTCAGGAACAAATCTAATCTCAGACAATTCTAAATAACTAATGAGGGCCCCATAGTTCAACATAAAAAGTATAAGCCTTACAGTTGTGAAAATAAGTAAGCAATGTAATGCTAGATCGTATCAAAGTAAAACATGTATACGAGCTGTTACAAAAAATGAAATCAAGATGACAAACGCACCTTTTGGAACACCGAAACACAAGTGAACAAAATCATTTCATCTCTGCCATGAACTTCTCATACTCTGAATCAGTACCATATGAAGTCTTCTCAGCTGATGAAGGAGGAGGAGGCACTGAAGGATTTGTGGTCCTAGGCACATTTCCAATGCTAAGGGATTGATCTGTACCATATGTTGTCTTGTCTGCCGATGAAGTATGTGGTGGAACAAGAGAAGTATTGGCCCAAGGAACATTAGCAATATTGTGAGATTGGTCTGAAGTTGAAACAGGAATGGGGGCGGGAGGGGGAGGTGGAGGAGGAACTGCGTTATAGTAAGGTGGATATCCATAAGATGCAGGATATGTAGGTTGGGCTGCAGGTGGCATTGAAGGTACCGAGTTACCATATACATTTACTGCTACAGACTGAGTTGAGGTACTATTGTCAGACTGCACTCCGGGTGGGTAACTCTGCTGCAATTCACTAGAAGTTGCAGGCTGGGATGGGGCACCAGGAGGGCCAGTCTGCACAGGAGGAGGATATTGAACCCCATATGGAGGCATAGGTTGACCTTGCATAGGTGGATACATGGTTGACCCAGGAGGAGGAGGAGCATAAGGAGCATATGGAGGAGGAACAGAGGGTCCCCATGGAACTGGAGTACCACCGTAACTCCCAGGAGGAGCAGTCCCAAGGGGGCCACCACCAGCATACTGTTGGGATGGATAACCACCGAGTGGCTGGCTTGGAACAGGATAAGTGGGCACAGCAGATGCTGGTGGGCCAGGAGGCACAACAGGCTGAGGAGGCTTACCAGCAACTCTCACTGCAATTGTTCGACCCTCGAGGCGGTAACCGTTCATGGCCAAGATTGCATTGTTTGCCATTGTGATATCAGCATACTTCACAAAACCGTATCCTTTACTTAAACCCGACATTCGATCCTTGATCACTTTTGCCATAACAATCTCACCAAATTGTTGAAATAATTGGATTAAGCCATCATCGTCAAGACTGGGCGGCAAATATCCTATGTACAAATTTGTATCATCGATTTCCTTTTTAACTGCAGCAGCCCCTAAGCCAGCTTGAGCCAAACCACCAGCCGTAGCGGAATTGTTAGCCCAAGGAGGATTGCTTCCAGAAGTGCCTGCTCCAATCGCCAAGGTACTGGTTTGCTTAGTTGCAGATTCAGGAACCGAACCACCCAACTCTGCTAGGAAATTCTGATACTCATCATCCATCTTCTTTCCAGTAGCACCCTTCACCGGACAATCTATGCTTGGATGACCACCATCCCCACAATGTTTACAGACAACTTCACTCTTAAAAGTGGAAGTCCTGGTAGGACAAGCATATTGGCGATGACCAGGTTCACCACAAAGCCTGCAGTACTCTTCATCCCTGATCGTCCCATTCAATGCAGCAAGTTCCCTAAGCTGTTGCCTCTTGTGCTCATTCAATACCTCATCCACAGGCTGCAAGAGCTTCTCCACCATACCCGCAGCGGCCTCAAGCGACTCCGGCGTCTCAGCCTCTACCAAAACATGCAAATCTTCATTCTCCGATGGATCAGGCTTCAAATCCCTCTTCTGCTGTAGCCTACCCTCTTTCACTGATCCTTTACCTCGAATCACAATTTTAGCACCAGTTTCTTTCTCCATCCGCTTCTGAGTGTTACCTCTGGGACCAATAATAAGCCCAATAAAATTGTAACCAGGGTATTCTTTCATCGGTATATAAAGCTTCTTCTGAAGCTTGGGCGGCCTATAATCTGCTGGTGGCTTAAACGCGGGGTTCTTCTTTATAATCTGAGATATAATCTCCTGCCTCTCTTTTTGCAATCTCTCACGCGCCCGGTATTCCCTAGTGTTAATCCTAATGCCCATGTTATCATATATCGGCTCAGGCGAAGGAGATCGAGCACCTTCGGGGCGATCATCTAAGGGTAAACCTGACTGTAACATTCGACTAATCTCAAGAAGCCTACTGTTCAAAGCCTGAATCTCGGGATCGAATTCAATACCGCCCATGAAATCAGGAAGTTGAATCACCGGCTTGGGCTCGTCGTCGGCCCAGCGAGACTTCCTCTTCTTCGGCCCGGACCCCAATTCCCCGCCACTCTGGCCGCTCTGGTCATTCGATTCCGGTTGCGGATCCCACCTGCTCCGGCGGCGGCGCTTGCTCGTGGTCTCCTCTTCGCCGCCGGATTGATCCCTGTCGGTGCCGCTACGCGTCAATCCTTCAGAGAGCAATGGCTTCGAAATCTGAGGATGCAAGCCGTTGTTATCCAAAGGTCCCTGACCGTTCTCCGACAGTCTTCCATCGCCGGTACCGTTACCGTTTTGGCCGGTTTCCAATTGGTGTTGTGAGGAGTTGTGATACTCCGATGGCGCGTGGTTCGGCGGGGAAGGATCATAGGGATGGAGGGGAGGGAGATTTGGGGTTGAATCGAGAGCGTCCATGGATTGAGAAGGAAGATAAGATTAGGGTTAGGGTTTTAATGTGCTCAGTGAAAACACCAACAAAAAACGAGAAGAGTAGAGAATGAAGATGAAGATTGTGATGACTTGTGAAGTGTCCACGTGACAGAGCCGCTATAAATAGGCGACCCGAATGGATTTGGAGCCCAAATCAACGGGTATGTCAAACCCGAATCTGATAATCGGGTTTTCTATTTTTAATTATTAAAAAAAACATAAAATGATTCAAGATTTTAAAGATTAATAAACATATCTAAATTTGTTCTGATTAAAAAAATGTAACGATCATTTGGTTGAAGGATAATTCTTAAAAATACTCTCATTCAAAGTAGTTATTCTAACTTATAGAGAAAGACAATTATATAAAATAAAAATATTTAATATTAGTTTGAGATATATAAATAAATATATTATTTTAAAAATACTATTAAAATTAAATTTAGAGATAAAAATAAAATAAAAATACAAAAGAGAGTCATCAAGTATGGAGAGATATTAATAAAATTTCCCTTGGATCTTGAAATAGTATATAAATATGTACACTCTAAAAAGAAGATATCAATCATGTTTTACTTAAAACAATGAAATCATGGGGTTTAAGGTATATAAGAGTTTTTGAATTTATTAATTATTTTTCCTTTCATAATTTTAATTTTTGAATAATTACTTTCAAGATTTTTTTTCATAATTTATAAAAAAAAAATCTAAAGGTAGATTGTTCTTGCCTTATCAAGTTACATATACACATGTATGCATTTATATGCACACCTAATGGCATGACTTTCTCAGATAAAATGGTATGATAAATGATTTTTTTTAAGCTAAATACTATTCTCCTCACTTTCATTGCAAGAAAAGTCTTTTGGTCCTTAAAATTCATTTTGCAAGAGGAATTAAAAACACTCTGTTTTTTTCAGACTTTTGATCTTTATAATAGATTTGATTTGTTTAATTCTTTAGGAAATATCATATTTTTGTTAGCTTTTTCTAATCATGGTGTCTGGATAAAATAATCCATGATGGAGTAGACAATCCAGTTCAAATTTGCAGTAAAATGACATCAGTTTTTTTTTTCTTAAACTTGTAAAGTTTCATTGTATAGTTTCTTATAACTAATTCTGTTTAAATCTTCAACATTTCATCTAAAATGCAAACAATCATCTTAAAAAACTTAAAATTTACTGTTAAGTTCATAGCTAGCTGTCTCTGCTGGTTAAACCTCATAAACATATGCAGACTTAAAAAATGGCATTTAAAAATGTGTAGTAAAAACACAACACAGTACAATGCATTAACTAATTGCAATCTCAGATATGGATTAAAACAAACAATCATACAGAGTGCTGAAGAAGAAAGGGCTACACTACAAATTAGAGCTAAATAAGTAGTATACCAAACTCTGATGTCACAATGTTCTTCCATTACTTCACATTTGCCTCAATGTCCATTGTTCCCATATTTTTATAAGTTTCCAAATGGATTAGACACAGCAGCATAGAACTTAGATGGTGTGAATGAGCTTTGTCCTGTTTGCAGCAATGATACAATGTTTAAGTCATTGGGAGAAGTACATGAGAATTCTATGTACAGTCATGTTCTCATTTCATCATGAATTAGTGCTGCTATCAATCTATGACATTTATTTATGTGTTAGGTAACCTCTTGCCTATAGCTTCTGCTTCTTTTTTCAAGTTATGATATCTCATTTTTAACCCATTTCCCCTCCAAAAAATCAAAGCAAAATGAAATCTATAGTCTACACTTTTCCCTGAAATAATATAGCATACTTGATTGCCTAATAATAACAGTAATAGCTCATGAATATGAAGCAAATTTAAAGCTAATAACTGTAAAAAAATAAACACTCACTCACACTTAAATTCTCTCTAAAAGAAACACTCTTCTTTGTAAATCTCTCTATTGTATTTCTTTCTGTGGTGTATCTTACAATTGAGAGAGCATCCTATTTATAGGCTTTAGGAAGCTCTTCTAGAAAAGTCTTCATTATGGCCTTAAAACCCCACTAACAACACAATTAAAATCCCACTCACAACTTTTGACCTTTTACATATCCAAACTCCCATTCTACTCTTTTCTAGTAACTTCTAACTTTAAAACCCACAAATTACATTAAAGTTTATTCAACAAAACTCCCCCATAAACTTAAATGTTTCTACCATCCATCATGCCAATCATCTTCTTGAATTTGTCGAAAAAGACTTTCGGTAGCGGTTTTGTGAAGATATCAGCAACTTGATCTTGACTTGCCACATGCACCAATTCCACACTTCCTTTCTTCACATGATCACGAATAAAGTGAAAACGAACGTCAATATGTTTGCTTCTTTCATGGTTCACTGGGTTCTTTGCCAACTCAATTGCTGATTTGTTGTCAACTTGAATCACAGTTGCCTCTAGTTGCTTTAGCTCCATCTTACTCAACAAGTTTCTTAGCCATATCGCATGACATACACACCAAGATGCTGCCACATATTCAGCTTCACACGTCGATAGCGTCACGATCGGTTGCTTCTTTGAAAGCCAAGAAAATGTTGTGTTGCCCATAAAGAATACATATCCCGATGTACTTTTCCGATCATCTATGTCTCCGCACCAATCGCTGTCAGAGTAACCCACCAACTTGTAATCTTCTGCTTTTGAGTAGAACAATCCGAGTGATACAGTACCTTGGATGTACCGTAGGACTCGCTTCAACGCCTTCCAATGTGAGTAAACCGGTTCCTCCATGAATCGACTTATGATGCCGACACTTAATGAAAGATCCGGCCTTGTGCATGTGAGATAACGAAGGCTTCCTACCAAACTCCGGTATCTACTTGCATCGACACGTTCTCCTCCATCGAACTTTGAGAGTTTTGCACCTGGTTCCATTGGTATTGATACTGGGTTGCAATTTTCCATCTTGTACTTCTTCAAAATCTCCTTTGCATATTTCTCCTGTGATACAAAAATACCTGTCTCTTTTTGTCTAACTTCCAAGCCAAGGAAAAACTTCATCAATCCCAAATCTGTCATCTCAAATTCCCGTCTCATTGTGCCCTTAAACTCTTCTATCATATCATTATTGTTACCCATAAAAATGAGATCATCAACATAAAGAGCAACAAATATCATGTTACCTCCATTGTTCTTTGCGTAAAGAGCATGCTCGTAAGGACATTGCTTGAACCCGTTCTCCTTGAAGTATGTATCGATACGAGTATTCCATGCCCGCGGTGCTTGCTTCAACCCGTAAAGTGCCTTCTTCAATTTTAGCACCTTCTTCTCCTTTCCGATTTTCATGTACCCAGGTGGTTGTTCGATGTAAACTTCTTCTTCAAGCACACCATTCAAGAATGCCGACTTGACATCCATTTGAAATATCGGCCATTTAAATTGAGCCGCTTGGGAAATGAGCAATCGAATTGTCTCCATTCTTACAACGGGAGCAAACACCTCATCGTAGTCAATTCCCTCCTTTTGTTTGTATCCCTTCGCAACGAGTCGCGCCTTGTACCTCTCAATCTCACCTTGAGCATTCATCTTTTTCTTGAATATCCACTTCACACCAATGGGCTGACTTCCCTCTGGCAATTCTGTTAGCTCCCATGTGTTGTTGCGGTCAATCGCTTTAATCTCCTCATCCATGGCAGTTTGCCACTTCTTGTCTCGCACCGCCTCTTCAAAGCTGATATTTTCAGCATCTGCCAAAAGACATACTAGGTGTACCTCATTTGTCGAATCATACAAATCATGCAAACTTCGAATTTTAGGTTGTCGTGGTTCATCTTCATCATCGGTTGTTTCGGAATTTATACTTGTCGGTGATGATTCTCCAACTTCAATCATAACCTCTGAAGAATTGTTCCAATCCCACTCGCTTGCTTCATTTATTTGCACATCACGACTCACCGTCACCTTCTTGCTTATTGGATCAAGTAGCTTGTACCCTTTTGTCTTCTCATCATACCCAATAAAAACATACCTTTTGCTTTTGTCTTCGAGCTTCGTTCTTCGTTGATCTGGTACGTGTGCATAAGCCACACTACCAAACACTTTGAGATGAGAAACTGTTGGCTTTTGTCCGCTCCATGCCTCTTGTGGTGTTTGATCATCTAACTTCACATGTGGACATCGATTTTGCACATAGATGGCGCATTGCACAGCTTCCGCCCAAAATTCCTTTGGCATCTTTTTGCTCTTAAGCATTGATCGAACCATGTCGAGAATGGTCCGATTCTTCCTCTCGGCCACACCATTTTGTTGAGGAGTGTATGGTGCAGTTAGAAATCGCCTTATGCCTTGCTCCTCACAATACTCCATGAAAGTCGTTGAAGTATACTCGCCACCTCTATCAGATCGTACAGCTTTGATCTGTTTATCAGTTGTCCTCTCCACCATCACCTTGAACTTTTTGAACACCTCAAATGCCTCGGATTTTTCTTTCAGAAAGTAAACCCAAGTTTTCCGTGAGAAATCATCAATGAAGGTAATGAAATACCTTTTACCACTGAAGGACTCTGGAGTAATTGGTCCACATATGTCGGTATGAATCAATTCGAGAGGTTGCTTAGCCCAATATTGAGCCTTTTTTGGAAACGAGGTTCTCACATGCTTGCTGAGCACACATTCTTCACAAAATTTTCCCTCGTAGTCCATGTTGGGTAGCCCGTGCACCATATTCTTCTTCGCTAACTCTTTTAGTCCACCATGATGTAGGTGACCAAAACGGAGATGCCACAACGATGCCTTATCTTCTATGTTGACTTGCAAACATTTTTCTCGTATGCTTCTCAAATTCAGCTTGTACATCCGATTTCTTGCCATCTCAATTCGGGCAACCAAACGCCCTTGCTTGTTCTTCAAGTGTAGGAGTCGATCTTTCAAAAATATCGAGTAACCTTTCTCCATGAGTTGCCTCATACTCAAAATGTTGGTCTTGAGGTCTGGTACGTAATAAACATCTTAGAGTGACCCAATTAAGCCATCCTTTTGTAAGTAGCAAATCGTACCTCGCCCTTTGACCTCCACCTTTGATGCATCTCCAAATGAAACATGACCATCTTCAATCTTTTGCATATCTTTGAATAGGTACTCATGACCGCACATATGGTTGCTTGCTCCAGAGTCGAGGTACCACAGAGTGTCATTGTTAATGTTGACTTCATCTTGAGCCATCAAGAGAACACCTTCATTCGTTTCGACTTCCAAGGCTAGGTTGGTTGTTTCTTCTATCTTTATATCAGCACGACAATCTTTTGCAAAATGCCCCACTTTACCACAATTGTAACATTTGTCAGAGTTACAATCCTTCGCATAGTGACCATATTTGTGACATTTGTAGCACTCGATGTTGGAATAATTCGATCGGCCGCCTCTTCCTCTACCACGTCCTCTTCCACGCCAATTTGGTTGGCTCGACTGTTCCTTCTCCTTATAGTACCCTTCATGGTTGCTGCCTTTTCCACCACGACCGTTTCCACGACTTCCACGACCACGCCCTCTATATTGAGAATTTTGATGATAGAGTACCTTTTCGTCTTTGATTGACGCCTTGGTTTGAAGTGCTTGCTCGAGTGTTTCCTCCTTCTTCTTCTTCTTTCGTTGCTCGTGTGCCTCGAGAGAACCGGCGAGCTCGTCGACTATGAGCGTCGCAAGGTCCTTTGACTCTTCTATCGCACACACAATACTCTCAAAATTGTCTGTTAATGTTCTCAAAATCTTCTCCACAACTCGTGCATCGGTTAGAGTTTCACCGTTTCGGTTGAGTTGATTCACCACAGCCTGTACACGCGTGATGTAGTCAGATACACTTTCTGACTCCATCATCTTCATGTTCTCCAACTCGCCACGCAGAGTTTGTAGACGCACTTGCTTAACTCGGTCAGCTCCTTTGAACACCTTCTCCAATATGTCCCATGCTTCCTTTGAAGTGGACGCACCAGCAATCTTCTCAAAAATTGCCTCATCAACAGCTCTATACAACATGTACAAAGCTGCCTTATCTTTCGATCGCATCTCTTTCAATGCCTTGGTTTGAGCTGCCGTATAACCCGTGGTATTGGTCGGTTCTTCAAAACCTTCTTCGACCACCTCCCATGAATCCTGAGAATCGAGAAGAGCTTTCATTTGAATGCTCCAATTGTCATATCTGGTCGCCTTCGTTAACCGTGGTAGCGGTATTTGACCCGTCACATTCGCCATTGGCTCTTGATACCAAATTGTAAAAAAATAAACACTCACTCACACTTAAATTCTCTCTAAAAGAAACACTCTTCTTTGTAAATCTCTCTATTGTATTTCTTTCGGTGGTGTATCTTACAATTGAGAGAGCATTCTATTTATAGGCTTTAGGAAGCTCTTCTAGAAAAGTCTTCATTATGGCCTTAAAACCCCACTAACAACACAATTAAAATCCCACTCACAACTTTTGACCTTTTACATATCCAAACTCCCATTCTACTCTTTTCTAGTAACTTCTAACTTTAAAACCCACAAATTACATTAAAGTTTATTCAACAATAACCCATTTCCCCTCAAAAAAATCTATTAGTCTAAACTTTTCTCTGAAATAATATAGCATACTTGATTGCCTAATAACAGTAAAAACTCTTGAATATGAAGCAAATCTCAAGCTAACGTCCTAAAAATGTAGCAACAGAATAGACAAAGAAGCCAAGAAAAACACAATTTATAAGAAAATAGAAGAGGAACATATAGAGTTCAACCAAGTCAATGAAGTATAAGATCAACACTTCACATGTTGTAACCATTAAAAATGTCATACTATCATTTGCAAGGGGGCAAAACAACTAGAAACTTAAATGCCACACAAAGCAATTGAAAACTTCAATGCCACAAAAGTGTGGCAACAGCATCAGAAACCTTCAGCAGTGTCCATTATAATTCTAATCAATCTGCTATGAATGACAACTCATTAACCTAATAACTGTGCACAACCACAACCTGAGAACATGTTATTCTGTCACAATTTTTACTAAATAGTGATACAACTCAGGAATATCAGACACAAAGTTCAGTTCATATTCGTCCCTTTACCAAAAAAATATGGTAAACCCACAAATCAACTCAAGAATCAGAACCATCTAATCTAGTCTAATTGAAACAGAATCAAGAGGGGTTTGGTTTTTTGAGTGAGCAAGATGACTTGAATGCCTCAATCTGTGTCTGACATTTGGCATAGTCTCCCTTGTTCTCTTCCAAACACTTTTTCAAAGCCTCAACATCACAAGCTGAATTTATTTTCTTCACAGAGCTGCTATCTCCTGCTTTCTGATCCATAACCTCCAATTCAAAATATAAAGGTTCTGCATTTTTACATCAATTAGTAAATAACTCAATCAAGAAAATAAAAATGAAAATAATAATATCATAGCAAAAAACACTGCAATTGAGTAACGGAGTCCAGTGTTATGTCACTGGAATTGATTGAAAATAGAAAATTAGAAAGTAGAATAAGCAAAATGTGGTACCGTAACGAAACGCAGTGATACTCTGCAAGCCCTAACCTAACACCGCTTAGGAAGACCACGATTGATTCCGGCACCATAAGATACAGAACCCGTATTCAAACGTGATTAAATGGTCAAATTCTACATCTATAATCCATAACATTCATAATAATCATTTTTAGTTTTTGGTTGTATATAAATTTTTTTCAATATTTTTTAAAATTGTAGTAATTTTTTTTTATTGTCAATGTTTTGAGTAAAAGGTAAATAAAATAGTTCTTGTAATAGTATTTCTTTTTAATTATGTTAACTGTCTTATTATTATTATTATTATTATTATTATTATTATTATTTATTATTATTATTATTATTATTTAGAGGTGGTTTTCAAGACCTGACCATCAAACTAATAAGAACATAAAATTTATTATTACATTATGTATTGCATATATAATATTTATCTTATTTTTTTAGATTCTCCTTTATTTATAGAGTTTTTTTTAGTGATCTCTTCCCATTTATCTTCTATCGACATAATAATCAATTTGTGAATTTATAAAGAATAAAAAATAAAAAACACCTAAATCATGTAACTAGAAAATAAAGAATCTATAATATTTTGACAAAATTGATGTAGACGAGAGTAAAAATTCTCTTGTCCGTCATAAACATAAACATACTTAGCTAAAATTTAATAATCATTTTCATGATTTCACCACGTCAAATTTATATCCAATTAAGTTACCAATATAAATCCGACGTTACATTATTATTATTATAAACTTAGTATATATATATATATATATATATATATATATATATATATATATATATACACACACACACCTAAGAGACATTTATTAAACACTTATTTTATCCTTTCTAAACATTTTTTTTATTTAAGCTTATTTATCGAAATCAAAGAGGACGACAAATAAAAACAATTTCATGTATTTCAGGACTAATAGACTATAATCAATAATAAAATAATAATACAACATTTAGAAAATTAATTTGTGTAGTAGTTTAATGAAAGATTCATGTGAGATTTGAATATTGAGTTTTGCCCATGAGAAACACAAGAAATACCCTTTTGTTTCTTCATCGCTGAAAAACTACCATTTTTTATATTTCAAAGAGATTCGATAAATCATAATAATAATTCTATATCTTTTTAAATGTCAAAGCCAAATTTTTTCCATCATTTGAAGCTTTTGATGATTACATGATTGACCATTACTTGCAATGAAATAGTAAAGTCTACTAATCAACCAAATGCAAAATCAGATAGATTTAATGATGGAGAAGGGAAAGCATAACGTTAGATTTAGAATGGTGTGTGAATTATGTTATGTACAAATCTTGAAGGAAATTGGTCCAACATATTGATAGTAATGACTCACACTGTCATCATTTACATGACATGTACACCAACTGTGTGACAACCAAAGATTATGCTCAGAAATAAACAGAAAACATTGGTGCTGCGGATCACTGAAAACCAGCAATGGACAATATGCCCCCTTCAACTAGCACCTACCATCTGAAAAACACAAACAATACAAATCATCATAATCACTAATATCTGTCACCAAAAGAGTATATATCAGTGTGCTAGCAAAGCCACCACTGCGTCCACCAACTAAGATAAATGGAAGAAGGGATTCATGATTATTAAAGTTTACAAGCTACATAGCACAGACACCCACAGACACTGATACGGACACGAAGATACGTATAATCTCTAAAATGTAGGACACAGATCTATATATTATATAATTATGAATTATGTAAATTGACAATAAAGATTTATATGCAGAAGTATGTTTCAAATTTTTTTTGAAGCAGAAAGATGTTTCTCTTGACTGGTTCAAAGGGATTTGTTTTTTATTTTTGTAATTATAATAAAAATTTATACAATAAGTTTGAGTTTTTAGAAAACTAAGATATTTTTCTCTTTATTAAAGTTGTATTAGAATCGTGTTAGAATGGTTAGAAATCCAACAAATATTTTTTTAATCGGACACTTCACCAATACGTGTCGTAGAGTGTCGGTGTCCGACACGGACACACCATTTAAGAGGAGTGTCTGAGCCTCATAGTTTAAAAGTGTTTTGCATCGGATTGAACATGATAGAGTATTGACATTTACATGACTCATGGAATGAGGCACCATCACTTGTGAAGTATTTAAATAATAGAAAAGTAAGCAATTTAAATGATAACAAATAATAAGTAATAATCACAATTACCTTGGTCAATTGCTGGAGCTACCAAGATCAAAGTCCATGGTGTAATCGTACTCGATTGTTGGAATTACAGAAGCCATAAATTTTAGGAATAAGAATAGGTACCTACAGAAATAAGTATATGTGATGTGAGTATGTCGTCTCATTAGGAACAGGTACTTCTCTTTAGATTCATGAACTAGAAGCAAGGGGTTAAAGTCCATATCTAATGGCTATACATCTGTGAAACTGATTGGTAAGAAATATTTGTGTTGTTGTTTGTTTGTGCCACAACATGGGGTACCAGTATTCATAATATGGATGAATTATTTCTACAAATGAAAGCAATATCTTAGGAAGAAAGGGTTTACTTGTCAACTTCAGGCTCAACACCACGTGACATCAACACATCGATGATTTTCTTCATCACTGCTCCATGTCGACATGGATGAATAGATGCATGCTTCCCAGGCAAGTGAGGATGGTCTTCAATTGTTACCTGCCATAATTTTAGTTAAACATTGTGAGAATTAGAACGAGAGGGCCCTTATTATGTGAGAAACTGATTATAAAAGGATACACTTTGACTATTAGACATAATCACGAATGTTCAAGATTAGAATACAAAAATCATGGCTTTACCTACCCTTTAATCTCGATCATTCATGTGTAGTCGTACAGTAAAGACATACTTCTCACTAGATGCATCTATCTATCTTTCTTTCTATCCATCTATCTCTCTCTCTATATACACATACTTAGATACATGCACACATACTTACACACACACACACACACACACACACACATAGACACACACACACACACACACACACACATATATATATATATATATATATATATATATATATATATATATATATATATTCATGTCTAATATCTCACCGTTTTACGAGCATGATCTTGACTAACATCTTCAAGGACAAGTTCTGGTTGCAAAAGCATTGCTGCCTGCCAAGGATAAGAGATGGAATTACTAAATTATATACAAATTCCAAGGTATAGTTGGAAATGATGAAAGGTTTATATGTTTGTACAACTAAAAAATAATTCATCAAACAGTCAAATGAGAATACCATAAGACACGGAATTTCACATGTTGAAAGTTTGCATTATGTCAGCGACTTCATTTTTACAGTGCCAATACTTCATATAGATAACAGAGGGACAGTACATAATTCCTTCCTTACTCATAAAACTTTGAAGAGTACATTCATTTTCGATCATCCACATGTTAAGAATTGGATCATTTTTTTGGTAATCTATTCTATGGTATCAGCAATGTTAATTCTAGCGCAAGTAGCTTTGCCGTAGTCCTCCTATAGATAATTCAAACATGACTAAAATATAGTTACAAGGATCAAGTGAATGAAACAAACCTCATCATACCCAGTAAGCCATACTCGTGGTGTTTGATAATATTTATCATACCTGCAAAATGAGTAGGGTCCACCTTTAAAAATCATTGTCAAAAAGCTATTTGATTCTACTATAACACAATATTTTATTTTTTTGGTGAGGGTGGGTGGGGGGAGGGAGACAGAAAACAATAATAGAGAAAAAAGGTAAAAATATAGGATAAGATATCATCCAAAAGAGAAATTGATACCACTTATGCTGCTGTTGTATACAGAAATATTTAAAAAAGAAACATTGTTTCTTGATGTTTAACATTTATAATTCTTAAAAACAATATAACATTCAGTTTAAAGACGCTTCTGTTTTTTGTTTCCAAATTAATTGTTTATAACTGGTATTTTTTTGAAATTATCAAAAACTTTGTAAAAGAAGTAGCAGAACCAAACTAACTATATATTGCCGGTACCAAAATTTTCATGATATCATCATAAGTACCAATTTTGTGGAAGCAACCATAATCAGAACATCAAAGAGAAGCCATAGACACACATGAAGATATTGAAGTCATAAAACATTGATCATATAGAGGGGTACATTTAATAAGCCTAGTTGAGGGCTAAAAAGTATAGACTAGCATAAAATGACAAACATGAAAAATCATATTGAAATTCATCTTACGTTATGCTGACATCGTAAGTTCGGGTTCGTAGAATATTATCGTCATCAGGTTCATGGGCTACTAGATACGTGGACTGAAGAGTGGCCTCCCATTAACATAAGAACAAAGAATAACAGAAATCACATTTCTTAAATCAGTATCAAATAGGTAGAAGGAATAAGTGAAAGTACATTGTTAAAAAATAAATAAAACTAACAGAAAATGAAATGAAATATTATGACACCAAATAAACCCTAAGGTGCACCATGGTCCAGACCCATCCACTTAAACATTATAAAGGGATAGCGAAACAGTCACTTAACCCATATTATCTTCCTCAACCATCACACTTTTTAAGTGTGAACAAATAGTTGAGTAAGTTGGTCCAATAAAAATGTGGTTCTAGTCTAGCGTCATTCTAGGCTTCATTCTAAATGCTCAAAGTGGATGTAATCATGCATTCACATTCAGCTGTTTATTTGACATGATGTACCCTGAAACAACTGGGTTTGGTGCATACCATGCCTGGTCAAGTAACACGATCCTCCAGTTTACGAGTTAAAGAGTTAGTAAAGGCCTTGCGCACTCTCGTTCATAGATTGTCACTTCTTAGTACATGGTAACTGAATTTGAATAAAGGCTTTCAGCCAGTAGAGAACTATGTAGACTTCTCAATGTATCAAGGAGGCAATAAAAATAGACACAGTGGTAGGTCCCTTGATCATATGCATGAAAATTATTCTGAAAAAGTAATGACACCAAAAATCTCAAATGTATCGCAGCAGCAGCCGCGTAACTGCTATAAGAACCTCTCCTCCCAACTTCTTTTCCTATATATCTATTTCTTTGACACTACTACATCTGAAATAGCAGACTATATATTTCTATTGTCTTTCATTTGATTCAGTAAAATTTAAACATCAAGTCCCAAATAGATGTACAACGGTTAGGAAACACAACCCCTCTTCTGAAAAAGCAGTATCAACTTACAGGGTCATTTTCAATAAGATTGCAATTATCATCAAACTCGGCCATATCTGGAATATCTTCGTCATCCTCGGGTCCCATGTAAGAAGAAATTCGCTTAATAGAACTCTTTTTGCTGATTTCCAGGCTTTCCATCGAAGGTAAATTGTCATCCTCATCAGATTTGTTTTCTTGAAAAGAAAATGTAAAAGCATAAGCTATGAGGATTAAAACCAAAGCAAAGTGTACAAGCCCCCAGTCCAACAGCAATATATACCTTTAGGTTTCCCATGAGTTGCTAACCAGCCATCATTATCATCACCATCAAGTAGAACTTCCCCTCCGGCAGCTTCGTATTCTTCTTCAACAGATGCAGCCCTCCGAAGACAAGGCACTGTTAAGTATTAAGCAACTCCAAAAATCAGCATGACAATGAAACAGAACTTTCTAGATCAAACTGCTTGCTTTTAGTAGAGGAAAACAAACATCAGAGACAAAGAACACGCATGATATAGAGGCACACTATACTCAGATCTTAATCATACCGTTTCTTGTAATCAATAACTGTTTATCAGGTGGCAAGTATGGCTTCCTCTTCCCTGGCTCACCCGATTCCCTATAGCAAAACAGAACCACACAAATCAACAGCAGGTAAGAGCCTACATACTGCAGTAAAATCCACATTTACTAATACGTGATGAAAAAAGATAACCCTTTGTTACAAAAGATTCTCAAATAACACCATTAAAGCAGTGTAGTCGAAATCCTTTCGAAAAAAAGCAACTTTTGGGATAAAAAACAAGAACGCAGGTTGAAATTAAATACCCAATACCCATTATCAGAAACGAAGAGGAAATAAGAAAAAGGGAGGAATTAGAATTACCAGGACCAGGTGGGGCATTTGGCAACGAGATTATCGCCGGCGGTGACAAACTCGGAGACACTGAGAACACCCTTTTCTTTGAAGGCGGAAACGGTTCGGGGGCCAGTGATCCTTTCGACGGTGCCTTTGAAAGCTTCGTGAAGCTTCTGAGACAGAACCATCTCTTCCTCCCACTGTGGATTTTGGGGAATTGGGAAAGAGATTGAAGGAGGAAGAGGTGATGGTACGAGAAAGAAAGGTTTTGGAAATTGCCCCTTCTCTTTGTCAACACCTCATCCAATAATATAATACTGCTGAAAATGTATATTTATAATAACATCAAACAAAGGAGGATAAAGTTGGTTTCATATTATTAAAAACAACTATTTTTTAAAATAAAATATATAATAAAATAACAATTTATATAACCATTTTTAAAATAAAATATTATATTGTAATAAAATGATAATTTATTTAGATGGTGAGTTTAATCGTTTTAGGAGGTTTCTTGATTTTCTTTTGTTATGGTTTATGTAATAGCACTGATTTAGTCTTTGAATATTTATTATTTTTCTTAGTAAACTGCTTCCGTGGTGGTGAAAGGAAAACTTTAATATTGGTGATATAAATCAATGACTATAATATACATCATTAGATTTTTTTGAAAATAAATAATTACATACATTAAATTAAATAGATATATATATATATATATAAATGGAGAAAAACAACTTCCTATAAAAATATATAAAGGTCTGTATAAAATTATCCAATTTTTTAAGTATATATTTATATTTTATTAAATTAAGATATTGTGGATTAAATTCACTCAAATTCTAGATTAAAAGTTTATACATATACTTCAACTTTTTTTAAAAAGCATAAAATTGATATTTTTTTATATTATAAATCTAACCCTTAGGTTTAAAAGAACATTATAGTTTTAACTTTTAAGATAAGTTATTGTAAGAATAAAAAAAAAGGAAGAGTGTAAATCTAACTTGATAAAACCTTAGGGAATATTACTATAATTTCTCAATTGTTTTATATGAGTTATTGTTTTGGTAAAATAATATATATTTATGCATATACTAAGGATGATGTTCTCTAAATTTGAACATTTGAAACGTGTTTTGATTGAAGTCGTGTAGTTTAAGGTTGTATTTGTCAAGACTTTTTACTATTGAGAAAGATAAATGTTAAGATATATCCATGATTTGGATAAGGATTGTGCATGATTTGTACAAGGGTTCTGCATGAAAGGGAAGGAGAGTGATCCACCCGAATAGTGATTACTCTGTCTCTCGATATGTAAGGATTTGAGGGAAAAAAACTACGTAACATGGTGAACATTTTCCATTTAACCACTGTTTTTCACTCTGCATAAAACGTTGACAAAATATGCTTTTTTCCAGAGATTTGAGTCATCACATGCGCATAACTTGATAGGAAAACAAGTTAATGCGATTGGTATGTTCAAATTCATAAATAAACAACAATATGAGTGGAGAGAGTAAGTACACAAGCTATAAAGTTAGCACGGTCCTCTTAAATTGCGTGTCGGTGTCGATACTCGTATCAGATACTGACTTTTGTAAGACATATATCCGTGAAATGTTAATTCAAAAAGTATTTGTTATTGTTAGGGAGATGTGACCTAGAGAACCATTGAAGTCTTCTTCTCCTTCCTTCGGTCGGTCAGCTTACTGGGTGATGAACTGAGATTCCTTTCGTCCTCCTACTTCTCCTTCGGCACTCGATCTCGGGTGAACACCGGATGGTGTGGTACCTGCGAATGCACTCCGACGCTCAAGTCAGTAAAGCGGGTGGTCAGCTCTCAGGTAGGTGAACAGTAATAAATGACATACCTTACTCCTTGAGATGCGTGCTAGGGTTGTATTACCTAATTCTTAATGATAGATTAACTTCACTGATCTTGGTTTGAGCTTTAACGGTGATAGGGGTTGGCCGTCGGCCAAGTTCCCCTAGTATGAGTTGGCCATCGGCCAAATTCCCATGGTCTCAGTCATCTCGGCCAAGTCTTCTAAGGTCTCGCCCAAATGGGTGGCTAGGTTCCTCTGATCTTAGTCAGGCTCGGCCTCGGGCAGCTAGGTGGGTCTCGGCCTCGTCCATACCGGTAAAGTATTTGTTAGATTTTTTATAATTCTAGTACAGTTCTAACATAATTTTAAAAAGAAAAAATACATTAATTTTCTAAAAATTCAAATTTTATTGTATAAATTATTATTATGATTATAAAAATAAGAAACAAATAATTATATAATATATAAATACGTGTTTCGTGTCCTAAATTTTAGAAAATTTTATATATCTCCGTGTTCATATGAACCAACAAATTTAAAAGCATTTCACATAATAATTACAATTAGGGCATAATCGATTATAACTATGCACACAATGAATTATGTATATAAAAAAAATAAAAATAATTGATTAATAGGAGAATATAGCCACAAAATGTAAATTATCTAACTGTTTTGATGGTGTTGTCTTCTTCCATGTTGTCTCCTCTTTCTCTTGTTCTATTTACAACGTGAAATGAAGTGCTAAATTACATTGATTGAAGTTCACCACCAAGAGAAACAGTGTAAAAAGTACAATGATTTGCATCAGTGGTTGAACAGTGGATAATCAGAAATGGCGAATCTCTATGAAACTGGAGGCAGTAACAGGAGTCACAGCTCTCTGTTTCATCAAATTCCTGGTGTCCAAAACAGCCTCCCACCTTCCCATTCTGGCGTAGAGCTCGGAGAGGACAACGTACCTTCCACTGTGCCCAGATTCAAACTCCACCAAATACCTCCCAATTCTGTGTCCCAACTCATCGTAGCCATGCATCAAACACCCATTCACCAAACACCCCCACATGGCTCCGTCAGCTTCCATTTCCATGCCCTTCATCACCTCCAACGCCTCCTCGATCTTCCCTGCACGAGCCAACACATCCACCACGCACCCATAGTGCTCAATCCACGCCGCAATCCCATGTTTCTCCCTCATGCATTCCAACAACCCAACTGCTCTACCACACAGCTCTCTGTCATTGCACGCCGCCAGAACGCCGATGAAGGTAACCCCATTGGGTCTGGGCCCCACCTTCTCCATTTCCTCAAACACCTCAAGTGCCCCACCATTCTTCCCGTTCATGGCCATGCCCAGTATCATGGCGCTCCACGCCGCCACGTCTCTGCTTTTTATCTTCCCGAACAACCGCTCAGCAGGCTCCACGCAGCCGCATTTTGCGTAGAAATCGATCAACGCCGTTCCGAGCTCAACTTCGTGATATTCCAACTCCCCACTTCGGTGGACGTAGGAGTGAATCCACTTCCCTTCTTCGAACGCGCCAACGGCAGCACACGCGCCGAGAACGCTCACCAGAAGAGAGTTATTGGGCTTCACGGTTGCGAAACAGTTTTTCCTGAGGTCACGAAAAAGCTCAATGGCCTCGCGGAAAAACCCGTTTCTGACGTAGCCGGAGACCATGGCGCTGTATGAAACATCGTTTTTGTCGGGCATTGCGTCGAACACCTCCCTGGCGTCGTTTACCAGGCCGTTGTTGCAGTAGCCGGTGAGGAGGCTTGTGCAGCACGCGACGTTTGGGTGGGGACTTTCGTCGAACACGTGGCGCGCGGCGCTTGTGCGGGAGTGGTTGGAGTAGGCGGCGACGAGGGAGGTGGTGACGTAGGAGTCGGCGAGGTGGCCGAGTCGGAGGGTGAGGGAGTGGAGCTGGTGGAGGAAGGAGAGAGAAGGGGAGGCTTTGGAGAGGAGGAGGGTGAAGGTGCGGGCGTTGGGGCGAACGGTGTCGTTTAGCATTCGGAGGAAGAGGGAGGAGGAGTGGCGGGAGAAGGCGGCGATGATGGTGTTGTAGTGGAAGAGAGTGGGGAAAGGAATGGCGGAGAAGAGGGTGTGGGCGTGGCGGAGATCGGCGTGGGGAGAGAGGGCGCAGAAGGCCAAGAGTTTGCTTGAGATGAAGGTGAAGCGAGCGAGGGAGGTGGTGATGGCGTAGGCGTGGATTTGCTTCATCTCTCTCATGCTTGAACATTGTTCCAGAAGACGAACAAGGTTGTGTTTTTCTGAGGTTAAGCTCATACCAACCAAACAACAAACATTTGGAGAAGTATCTTAAATGGTGTTTTCGGTGGATCAACACGTATCCAATACTCTTACGAAGAAAAATGTTTTATTAAGACTCTCTTTTACTAAGTGACATTTGGTAACTAAGTAATATTGACTCTATATTATAATATATGACATATAGTACACTCAAAATTGGTTACTCGTGTGTTTATATCTATGTTTATAGTCATCCACTCTTCATGAAAAAAAAAAATCAACTTTTTTTAAACAAATCATGTATTACATCGGTTAACCGATGTAAAAAAACATATATTACATCAATTAGATGACTTAACCGATGTCCTACCAGAACTGGTTATCCAGCCACAGGTTCCTCCACATATACTGACACACGCAAATATGGATCATATATTACATTTGTTAAATGACTTAACCGATGTAATATGAGTCATTCTGAGTAAAAAAAACATATTACACCAGTTGTTTTTAATAATCGATATAATATACTATTTTTTACCCTATTTTAAAGTTCGCGCTGCTCATTCGTGCTCAATCTCACTCTGTCACATCATTGTCACGTGTGCAATGTCAAATGTGTGTCATGTGGAGAGAGTGTCAACATATTGAAACTCTACGAATATAGGCACACATATCATATCGATGGTGAAATATCGGTGGTGAAATGTTCAATTTTAAAAATATTTATTTAATTTTTGATAATTTTTAAAATAAAAATATATTTATTTATTAAAAATTTAAATTTATTGTATAAATAAAAATCAAATCATTTTCAACTAATAATAAAAAATATTTTAAAAAAAAAAACCAAAACATATTTATATTATAATTATGTAATATATATTATAATTATATAATATATAAATTTGTGTAACGAGAGAAATTTTTTAAAAAAATTGAGGCCTTTATGAAATTATTTAGCATATCTAGAACATGAAATTATGTTTAGGAAATGATTATTGAGGTTTTCGAAGACGAAAACGGTTGAGTAAATGAGGTGACAGCAGTTACGATGTATAAGAGTGGAACGGTTTCCAGAAACACAATGGGAAGTGTTTGAAGAGTGAAGGGAGAGAGAAGGAAGATGACAAAGAGTTACAAAAAATTGCAGGATAAGCTAGAAGAACTGCAGTGTATGCTGGATGAAGCTTTGCTGCTTGGCCCTGAGACTCACTCCCACCACTCCATCTCAAGCGGCATCAAACAGAAACTCGCTTTCATCAACACCATTCTATATGCTGAAGCTTCTTCTCATGGCTCACAACCCCATGACTTGCAGCAGATTTCAGAGCGGTTATCCACATTGGAGATGGATTTTAATAACTGGGATTCTTTCAGATCAGAACTCCCCGGTCATGATATGGACAAAGATTCCACTTTGGTCAATGATGAAACTGGTTTGGTGGTTTTTGAAGTACCAGAAAAGGGTTGTGTTCGTTCTGATTGTGAGAAGGGTATGGTGGAAGATGTAGCTGACTGTGATGAGGAAGAGAAAGAGAGGGGAGAAGTGAAGAATGGGTCTGAGAAGTTGGTAACTTCTGATTATGAAGAGGCAGAGGAGTTTTTTGAGGAGTTTGAAGGAGAGAAGGAGGTTGTGGTATTGGAAGGTGGTGATTTGGAAGGAGAAGAGAGAAGGTTTGGGAAGAGATGTGGTGCACTGGCTTGTGGGGTTGTGATTGGGATGATACTCATGGCCTTCATCATCTTCATTATCTTCATGCTAAATGCTTCTCACTGGTTTCATTATGCAGAAGACCTGAGTTTTGCAGTTCCAACTTAGAAGTATGAGCTATTGAATGCTAAAATTTGCTTCTATGCTTCTTCTATACAATTTTTACTTCCAAAACTCGTTCAACTTACACACAGTTTATAAGATCTATTGTGTAAATTGAAACTGACTGTGACTTGAGTGGAGGAATGTTGAATGTTTTTTCTTATCCCCAAAACTATGTGTTTGATTACTAAGAAACACTGAAACTGCAAAATAAAGGGTGTGATAGCGATATGATTCTATTTATATATTCTTTATGATAGCGATATATTTCTATTAATATATTCTTGATCTGCAGTTAAAAGGAGTGGATGTGGAAGTCGAGGAACAAAAAAAGAAAAACAAATATTTTTTATTTCAGATTCATTTTAATTCGTAATAAATATATTAAAATGCATTGTTAGAATTTTTTTAAGCAAATACTGAATGAGAGATGTTGTTCATTTTTTCTTACAATATGTTGTACGGGGGAAAGTGAAGAATGGGAGAAATTTGTGATAAGAGAGAACTGTTTGAACCAACTTTTCTATAAGAATATTTAGAAAAAATTTTGTAAAAGTTTATTTATATATAAAAAATTATAGTTTACTAAAAAAATAATTTCAGTGTTTTTTATATTTTGTTTTTTAAAAGCTCTTGTGAACTAACTCAGCTAAACATATCCTAGTACTAATATAGAAATAAGAATGCAATATCAAATTAGTTAAAGAAATGAAAATTTGCTATAACTACACTAGTTAACTTGTGATTTATGAAATATTGTGGTTATTTTGATGCAAGATTCTTGTTTTTACATTGATACTATACTAATATATATAATATTTTATTCCTTTGACATAAGTGCAAGAGTTGATTCATCCACCTACAGTGGACGTTCTTTCCTGCATCTTATAAAATCGACACATTTCCTTTCATCATGGAAAATATAACTTTCATCCAACTAATGTTTTTATCAAAATTAATGGAACAAAATCCTTTTCGATAATAAATAAAGTTGGTGATAAAATGCAGTAGACAAGAAATAAGTAGATATCGCCATTTAACAACAAAACATTTCTTGAATAAAATTCTCCCCCAAATAAAATACTTATGAAAACCAAGTTGTAGTTAGCAGTAAATAAACATGCCCATAAACCGAATTTGGAATCTAATATATGAGGAAATTAATTGTATATTTTGTATAGTGAAGTTCACAAAAAATCAACAAGAAAAAAAAAAGATGCTTTACTAAGAATGTATAAACAAAGAAATTGTGAAAATCATCCATGTTAAACAGGAACCGGAACACCCTTCTTGGCCATGCTATCCAAAACATCGTTGAGGGCCTGACATAGGCCTACAATCTGCAACCAAAACCACCATTAGTAAAAGCTTGAGGAAATTGAACCGTTGAAGGTTACTAAAGTGGCACAACACGCTAGTGAATTAAACAATATGGTCCTCAAAGAATATGTGCCAGTGAATGTATAGGTGCACACATACAACACAACGGTTCATCCTATAACAACATTTAAGCAAAAAATGTAGCATACTTAACCACTATACAATTAGTTTTCTAATCCTCCTTTCTTCAGGCTCATAGGAATTGGTATATATAAACAACTTAAACTCAACGAAATATTTCATTTGAGATTCGTTGATCAAGAAAACGATTAAAATTGGAAAGAATGCTTCAATTCTTCAGAGTTTTAGCAATTCATATAGTTTTTTTTTAAAAATCCAAATGTGCGCTGTAATATTTCACTAGAATTCAGGTAGCCGCAGCAAGTGCGGTTGAGATTCCCTGATTATTATTTAGTTCACCTATAACCACTTCACCCGGAGATATAAGATCTTTATAACAAAATTACCTGCTGGTCCCATCTCTGCAACTCTTCAGTGTCGTCATCAAAATGTATGACTGCTTCAACCTGCAATAAATCATACAAAAATTGGCCACTGCTCGTTAAAGAGGTTAATAAAGAAAACCTTGCAATAATGTTTTCCTCGCTATCAGAACAGCTAATGGCTCTCCCCCTGCATCATACCCCAAACCTTTTTCCTAATTACCATCCAGCAGTCCGACACGAAGATTCCTTTAATAATTATTTCTATTTCCTTATAGTATTTTCATAAAGAGGTCAATGGCTATTTATACCTGATCGATAGATCCCCTCATCCTATCCTCATAAATCATTCTTGATGCTATCTTCTCAGCCTGAGAAAAATAACTGTTAAGAGAGAAAAATAACATAGATAAAATCGAACAAACTCTACACCCACTGACATTAAAGAGAGAAATATTATTTACACACCCTCTACCACACTTCATTAATTTACAAATTCTGATGGTCTCAACCATGATTTTGTAACTTACTTTAGAGTGTGTTAGAATGCGTACAAAGCACTCCTAAAAAAATACCCAAGATACATGAAAAAGGTAAATTCAATAGAGAAGGGTGTTTCTTTCTACCAAATGAACCATTATCAATAGTTCTATACCTTGTGAGGTGGGATCCCCAACAGAGTGCCTAGCTCACCAAAGCTGCAACAGAGGCATACAAAGATTAAGATGCATGAAACACAACAATAATAATGTTAAAATAATGCAGTTATAAGAAAGAAGTAAGCAGATAGTATAATTTCCCAAACCTGATATTAGTATAAAGTTTGCTTGCACTAAGAAGATTATGCTCAATCATAGCCCGGTCTAACACAGTGAAATTGTCTGGAAGAAGAGCTTTCTGTGGGAAAAAGTAAAAGATGAGGCGTGCCTGCTATGACTTCCAAAACTATGAAGATACAATATAGACTTATATAACCTGATGTGGTTTCAATTCTTCTGAAAAAGCCTCAATTTCTGGTTTTCTTAGAATTCTCTCCAAATACACCTGATGTAGAAGAGGTTCAGATTATATGGTCCTTGTGGAAAGCCATAAAAGAGAGGGCTAGTGGGGGAGAAATACCTTCTGCAATATTGGATAGATCTTCAACTTCGAACACCGCTCATCCTAATCCAAGCCCACAAACCTTAATGTGATGAAATTTGACCTTTGCAAACAGGACTTTTAAAATGTTTAATGAGTGAAGCATTCACCTTGTACAGAGTGGCAAGAACACGGGAACGCTGAGGTCCTGCAGCTGCCAATATCGTGCATGTGACAGCAGCAGATAAAGCTTGTTCAAGTGCTTCTTCATTAATCTCCCTATAACATTATAATTAAACCACATGTGATAACTGCCTAAGAGTCATACCATTCAAGAAATAATTATAAGTAATACAGGCTAAACACAAACCACAATGGACACGTGCAAAAGATATAACAAATATAGGTTGCATTTCAGATCAGGGGACAGTAAAGTTGAAGGTCAAGGATCCTGTCATGTACAACATTTATCATCATTAGACCCTCACTCACATGTTAAGTTCATAATTTGGTTTAATAAATGCTGAGATACAACATTGAAATATAGAATGTTAATTACATGAAGTAATACCGTTTGCTAACCAAACTGAAATGCAGTTTAGGAATTAGATTCATTACGGATCACAAAAAAATGTGATAATTATCATAAGAATTAAAGAAGGCCCCCACTAACTAATTTTAATGATTTTTTGAAGTGTACAGTATTAACAAATAAACGTAGTTTACCAAAACTTCACACGAAGACAGTGTGTGTTTGTATATGCATTGTCCCACGTTCCATTGGCAGATTGCCATTGAACACTGTTTGTGACTGCTTCCAAACACACTACACAGTTTTGTTTACAATGTCAAAGATTTTCATACTGACACAACTATCAGGTATACAAGCATTGAGCATTCTATCGAGCATCCCATGTTTAGTTGTTAGTCAGAATCTTAGAATGAGCTATTTTTTGTAATTAGAAGTAAATTCAAAGAATGAATACAGAACATTTTATGAAACTAAATCCCTTATTTACTGAATTAGAATGAGCTAGGATTTGAAATTTTAAATTATGGGATCTGCAACAATAGTTATTACAAAAGAAAATCTAAGCTGAAGAATATATAAGCAAACACCAGATACTATTCCAACTACAAAAAAGGGAGCCATAGAGTGACACAGAATTCAGATACATGCAAACAGATTCCCTTCACTCACAAAAAAGATTATGAAAAAACTATAGCAAGGAAAAGATAACAATGAAGATACGTACTCGTCTCCTATTTTCCTTTTCTCAATTTGAGATATATCATAATACCGTAATGCTGCTTCTAAAAATTTTCTCTTCAAATCTAAGATCCTTGCATAGCAAACCTGAAAACAAATAGGGAAAAAAGGGAAAAACAGATCAGGCTAGGCTCAAGCATCCCTCCTTTGGCTCAGTTACCCCTAAGCAGCTATAATTTTCAAACCTTGTACTTTAAATTGAGTACTTCATGCTGACTGCTGCTGACCAAGAATGATGCTTTATTAATAAAAGCCTCAGCATTGACAGCATCATCATCCTGCAAAACAAAATTTGCTTAAAAAAAATTATGACTCCAGTCTGGCATTAATAGCAAGTATACCAATCATGTTTTTAAAAAGGGACCAGATGTCCCCATAGTTACAAAATTAAAATTATTCCTTATGTGTGTGCATAAGAGTATGAGGAACGTGAATGTTTTAGTTATAAAAGCATTGTCTTCTTGAATACGAGGATGTAGAAGAAGAATAGGTAGGACATGCTTTGAGACTCTAAAAAAATCACAGAAATAGATACTCATGCGTGTCACTTGTAATGACTCTCATTTTGGTCTTAGCCACTACTTCAAATCAAACATAAATTTCAGTGCACAAAGTCGATACCTCAAGGTATAAACAAGCAATTTGGACACACTTTGACAACCTGAATGCATCATCAATCACCCTGATAAAATAAATCAAAGTACAAATAAGTAAAAGTGACATTCTCAATTTCGGCAGAATATAATAGTTTACACAAGCAAATAAATATGGAAGGTAAGAAATTCTGAGACCTCATTCCCGAATCTAGGTCAATACCACTGAGCATTTGAGCTGCTTTCGACCATTGCTTCTCAGATTCATAAAGCTCAGCGAGTTTTTCTCTAATAACTAAAACCTATAATAAAATAACAAGTGGCCATTAGAGTAATTAAATTGAGTAGACAGAATACAAGAGGAAGGAAAAATGTATACTTCACCATAATAGGATGATGGATCAAAACAAAAATATATGAAGAGATGATGAGAGACACTTTTTGCTTGGAAGCAAGGAGCATTCACAATTACAGGTAACTAGTTTCCTAATAGAATTTTATTTTGGCAAAAATGAATTTTATTTGTTTTCCTTAAAATCTAACTTCACTTTATCTTTCAACTTCTCCACACATCAAAAACCCTTTTGACTGGCATAGAAGCAGAAATACATTTTTGATAAAGTCTTTGCATGTAAAGCTAATTTGTGATTCTGATAGAAAAGAATGATTCTTTCCTCTCCCAGCCACTGCCTCACTACAATTTATACAATCAATAACGCAAAAGTTGTGTTCAAAATTACTAAATCTAACTTTTTTTCCGTTTATCTTTAGCATCACATAATTTAATCCCTAAATAAGCAAATAGCTAACTAAATGATAATTGAATATTAGAAAAGTGAGGGCAGAGTTAGTCAAGAAAATGAAAAGAATGTTTTCAAAGTGGTGTACATATATTGTAATTTTTCGTTCTTTTTCTCAAAAGACAAAATCCCAATTGCAATTAAGTAGTAATAACTAAACTTTCCTATTTGCTGAAACAAAACAAAACAATTATATAGTATTTCAGTTGAACACACAAAAATTAAACCTGCTCTTCAAACGACACAACACGGGGCTGAATTTGGGCGAGGGTGTAATGAGCAATCTCTTTCTGTATCTCAGGCTCCAATCTTCCCAACTCTTGAGCAAAAGTCTGTAAAAGCTGCCGCGACACTACCAATGGAACATCATCTGATAACACTGAAATACGAAATACGAAGGTCTGAGAGCTTGAAATGGAGGAACACCAACCACAAAGAAACCCTAGATGAGAAAAAAGATACTTAACTGTGATCTATGAATTTCCTAGACTGAGCAATGTCATTAGACGAAATGACAGCAGCGAGTATGCTCTTATACTGCTCTATTTTTTGCCTCTGGTCTGTAATCGCAGAAGCGCTTGCAAAAGCACTCTCCATCACTGTTGCACGTTAACATTCATCAACACAACGCAACCAAATCTATAAAACCTAAATTAAGAAAAACTAGTGTAAAACTTCCGATTCTTCAATATTTCAAGCAATTCACAGATAAAATAAAAACACCAAACAAAAACACGTAAATAAATAAGCGCTGAAAATATAGTGTTTGCGCAGCGGAGAGTGAAATCGGTTTACCTATCGGCGTTTTAGGAAGGTTGAGCGTCGCCGACAGTTAGTGTTCGGCCGGTGGAGGTTGTGATTCCTCACTCCTCCGTCGTGAATTGGAATCAACGACAATCTCTCGGATTTGAACTCTGAACTCAACCCTTTCACCTTCTCGTAAATTGTCTAATTGGTAATGAAACTGTTCCACACGGTTCAATTGACCCAAACAAACTTCCGACACTAGTTTTCTTGGGCCTGCATCTTCTTCTACTTGGCCGCTTCTTCCTGCACCTCCAAACATACCCTCTGTAATATTCCGGATTACATAATCTGAAATTCATTTTTCAAATTTGTAATTAGCTTCCAGATTATATAATTCGGAAGTCTTTTTTAACTTTTGGATTATGTAATCCGGAATTCTTTTTTCAAATGTGTTTCCGGATTACATAATTCATAAACTATTCTATGGGGTGGCACAAGAAGGATAAAATTGTATTTTCATGTTGTATATGGAGGTGCCAAAAGAAGATATGGAGGTGCAGGAAGAAACCGTCCTTCTACTCCTTGCTTTCTTTGGGCCGGACCTAAACATTAATTACGATTACCGAACTCATTCTATTATTGTTATAACTGTTATCAGTCAAAATCATTATGAATTCAATTAATTCAAGTCCTGTAATAAGGATATCTTTCCGTTGCACAGGATAATTCTGTTTACTTTAATTATTGTTATTTATAACATTTTGATTAATTTATAATATAAATTTTAATGTGAAAAAAAGTACCATCCACGAATACACTGAAATTACAAATATTTCTTTCATTAAAAGAAAAAACTAAAATCTTGTGTTAGCCGTTTTATTAGTACACGATATCCATCCACTTTAGTGATATTTAATAAAGTTGGCTAATAATACAAAAGGTTCAGAGACACTTATATGATATTTGTAAGATAAGTACTGTTGAATGAAGTGTTTAATTAAAAAATATTTATTAAAGTTTTGACAATTTTAATACGGTTTCTAACATAATTTTAAAAATAAAAAAATATATTAACTTTTTAAAAATTTAAATTTATTGTATATATTTTTATTATGATTAAAAAATAATTAACAAATCATTTTGAATGGAGAAATATTTTTTTCTAAAAAAATTGAAACATACTTATATACATAATCTTTTATTATCAATTTATATAATTCATAATTATATAATATATAAATTTCTGTCATCGTGTTCTATATTTTAGAGATTATACATATATCTTCGTGTTTTATATTTTAGAGATTATACATATATCTTTATGTCTGTATTGTATTAGTATTAGTCTCGAATAACACATTTTTATTTATTTACAAAATTTGAATTTTAATATTTAAGGCAACCTATATTTGAGTGATTATTGGATCAACCGCAAAGGTGATGAAATTATGTTTGATGTTTTGAATCATTTAATTTTCTTTTAACAATGTTGACAAATAGACAGTAACTTTGTGCGTAATGGAGGGAGACTTTTTGGCCTTATAGAGATTCAAGAAAAAAGCATTGAAAAGTGAACTTTCTTTAAAATAAGTAAAATGTTACTTTTGACATGTGAAATCATTAGTTTATAAATATAATTGGATTAATATAATTTTAAAATTATTTGCTATGAATAAAAAATTATTATGCTAGTTATTTTGCTGTTTAGCATAATTTGGTCCAGGATTCTTAACACATTAATATTAAATTAGGAAATAAGAATTGAGAATTTTTTTAATTATAATTTAATGTAAGATTATCAACCTATTAACACTCAATTAAAAATTAAAAATTAAAAAAAAAATATTATAATATGATACATACTTATCAGTATAACCTATGTAACATAAACGTCAATACAACACAAACATAAAGATAGTATAATATTTAAAGTATAAAATAAAACACAAATTTATATATTATATAATTATAAATTATATATATTGTTCTCGAACGAGTTTTTAGTCTAGAAAACAATTGCTCCTATGTTGCGTCCGATCGGTCTGGTACTCTTGGAACTCCTTAATGCATTTGTGCTCCCTATTATGCTTCCTTCTTCTCGGCTGTTCTGCTCTTCAGGCGAGGATAGTACCTGCAGAAGACACTCAAACGCTCAAGTCAGTCGGAGTGTCGACACTCGATTGTCAGAGTACTATAGATAATGATGTACATTTGTCCTTAAAATGCATGTTAGTTATATTACCTTAATGGACTTTTACTGTTGGGTCAGGTTAAGGAAGTTTGTTTGGGTTTAGGGTTGTGTTAAACCACCCTTGACCATAGATTAACTTTGCTGATCTGGACAACTTTTGATATAAACGTTATGGATTGGTCGATCGTGTACAATGTGATCGCCTCTTTAATGTTTAGGTGGCGGCATAGACTGAGTGCTGACTCACATCGTCCGATCATACCAGTACATAAAATGACAATAAAATCTGCTATTTATTTTTTAATCATAATAAAAATTATATTTTAAAAAATTAGTATTTTTTATTTTAAAATTATATTAAAATACAATAAATATTTTTTAAATTAAACAGTGTCCGAAACTAATAATATAAGAAATAGATAAAAGAGAACGTGGTGGCGATGTGGCAGGTGATGGTGGGTGCAGAAATCAGAAAAGGGTAAAAAGGTCACTTCACATGGCAAACCAAACCAGAGTTACAGATGAATACGCACCCACTGATTTTCAGTGTTCCCGTGATTTGATCCAAAGCGGGACCCACTTCGAAAATCCATGATGAATTTCCCGATTTACCCTCATCATTTCCGTTGCACTGCGTCCTCGTACCCCTCATTTCTTTGTCGTCATCTTCATTCCCCTCTTTCTTTAAACCCATTCATTCCCTTTCAACATCACACTGAATCATCGCTGATACTGATCGTTCACTATAATATTCGTTATTCAATTCCAACCGAGTTCACACCGAGTCCACTCACTCACCATGAGCCGATTCAGGCGATTTGAGCTCATCGAACAACCGTTCCCATTGTGCTACTCCTCCCCCTTCCAAACCCTACCTTTTCCGTCTTTTCCCGGAGACTCTCTTGACCTCGATCTCGACCTGTTTCTGGCTCCGAGCCACTTCGACGCCGTCGCGGATCTGCTTCACGCGCCGGCGTTGGCCTACCGCCGCGCGGAGAGCGAGTTGCGCCTGCAGAGCCTCGGCGACCGGGTGGCGGAGCTGGAGTCGCGGTTCGACCGTCTGCTCGCCGGCGATCGGAAGTACACTTGGACGGCGGAGATCAAGGGAGCGGAGAAGAATGGGTTTGACAGGAAGTACAAGTGGGTTGCGGAGATTGTTGAGGAAGAGAAGAAGAAGAAGCAGGTGAAGAAGGTGGTGAAGGATAAGAATGTGACGTGGACAATTCAGGTGGAGAGTGAGGGTGAGGAGGAAGAGAAGAAGAAGAAGAAGAAGTTGGTGAAGGGTGTTGCGAAGAACGTTAAGTGGACGGCTGAGATCTCGGGGAAAGGGGAAAACAGTGGGAGCTCTAGGAAGTACACGTTTCAGGTGGAAAGTGGAGATGCTGAGAAGAAGAAGAAGGAGAAGGAGAATGTGAAGGAAAAGAAGAAGGGAAATGGGTTGCGCATTGTGGAGATTCACGAGCCAAGTAATCATAGAGATGAGGTTTTGAGACAGGTTGGGTAGCCTTTAACACTCTTTAAATTTTGACGTGTGATCTTGTTTGTTTTCGTAGCTTTAAATTTGTGACTTTTAATTGGTAGATCAATAATTTGGTTGTTGGTGGGTGAGCTAGTGTTGGGGTCAATATCAGGGTTATGTGACAGTGATGCATTTGGATTTAGACTGTTAAGTTGCGTGTAATCTTTTTTTGGGTCTAATTTCTTTTGGGTGTGAATCTAAGGAGACAAATCAGTAGGAAGTAGGAAACATGTTTAACTTGAAGCATTACTTGAGGTGAAATATGATTTGTGCTTATGAATAAAGTGCAAGTTACAGAGTTAAACTCTGAAAGTCCCTTATATGGCTGGGGTTCAGAGACTGGACTCGGGTGGGGGGAGGGTGTAAAAGTTAAAATGCCACTATTGAGTAAACAGGAGTAAGGTAATACAAATTTTTATCCAGTCTGAATAATCTAACTGATGCCTTTTTAGAAAACAATAAGGATTGCATAAATGGAAAATAGTCAAGGCTTAGTTCAACATTTTGATTATTGGAAATGTAATGCTTTCTTTCAAGCCCATTGTATGACTAGATAAGATTAAATGGTCAATGTATATGGACAGATCTAGTTAAATTAACATTACTGGTTACCTATGTACTTTGCATTCATAGTTTAATGGAATACATAGTAAGTGGAAATTGGTAACTACTAACTATAGCATCAGAAGCTCGAACCCCAGCTATGGAAGGTGTGCCCCCATTTGAAAGTTTGCTAACACGCATTTGCTGTCTATTTAACTACTTTCACGCTTTCACATTTCTCTTTCAAGAACTAGAGTTCATTCCTAAGACCTTGCATATGTCCCATTTAAAATCAAAATAACATGCAAGCTTATATTTCGTAAATTTTGTTGATCTGTTCAGAAGATTGCTTTTATCATAAACTGTGTATTATGGAAACAATTTGCACGTATTTATCTATGCCTGAATCTGCTCACGTTGTAGTTCTACCTGGGATAATATGTACTGCTTCTGACAACATGTTTGAATTAGTATTTATTATACGAGTTTACTAATGTAATTCTATTTTTATTCAATGTCTTGACTTTTGTTTGTTGTTTTTTATTATCCAAAATAATAATAAAAAATGGGAGGGGGGGATTGAAGATATGCAGGTGAAAGTAAAACCCAAAAGCTTGAGTCATGGCCAAATTCTTGTTCATAAACATTAACTTCACATCTTATTGAGTATGAGTTTCTTTCTTATTAGTGGTTGCTCATTCTTCCTAGTTGTGCTCTGGCATAGGAGATGCTTTGTTAAAAAAATTTATCAGCCAGCAGACCGAATTGATGTTTACAACCAAATTCCATGGATGAAATGTATGTTTCAATACATATTCTTCTAATAAACGGTGTTGCCTTATCAAATAAACATGTCTGTAAACGTCGGACTTTTAGTCAGAGAAATATTAGCTGCTTTAGACCTTTATCTTTGATTTCTTTTTTATGAATTGTACATTCATACTCATAAATGCTATTATATTTATAATTTGAAAGATTATCAGTATGCTGAGTTGTTCTTTTTGTATCCAACTTCTTGTTGGGGAAGGCATTTGCCAAGAGGTTTGGAGCTGTGCAAAATAATAGGGGCAAAAAGAAGGACTGGTCTCCTCAAGATGCTGCTTTGTTGATCCAGATCAGCTTTAGAGCTTACTTGATCCGTAGGTCAAAAGCTCTCCGTGCCCTTAGAGAACTGGCTGTTGCAAAATCTAAATTAAAGGAAATCAGAGCCCAGTTCAATAACTTTTCTTACCGACGTCATATAGCTCGTGATGCAGAGGAGCGCCAGCGATTCTCTGAGAAAATAATCGTCTTGCTCCTCACTGTTGATGCCATTGAGGTAGTGATAGATCTCTTTTTTTTATTAGATTCAACTTAACTTTTTCCACAATTTTGAACTCTGCTAAACATCATACCAGATGTTAATTTAGTAGTAAGTCTGTAATTTAATTTTGTAGTCCAGACGGCAGAATATAACCTAGAAGAAAAACATGTATATACAAGTTTGAATATTCAAAGGTAGCTCATATTGTGTTAAACATAATCCTTACTGCCTTGTTTAATCGTCGGAGAATTTTACTGGACGCTGTGTCTCATCTACATGCCTCTATCTATGTTTGGTTTAGGATTTAGGAATGGAAGTTCTCATTATTTCTATAAATTTTAATAGTGACTCTAAATCATTATAAAATATAAGTTCTGGATCTGGAATCGCCATTTACTGGTCTATTTAACAGGTTTGTTCATATTCTGTTTTGTAGGGAGCTGATATTATGGTAAGATCAGCGAAGAGGTCAATGGTGGATGAGCTAGAAGCAATGCTTGATGTGGTAGATCCCCAGCCTGGTGGAAGATCAGCATCACTCTCCTTCAAAAGAAGGACATTTGATATGCCTGATGGAGTCATTCGGAAGGAAATTGAAGAAGGGGTTGCACAGGTTGTGCAAATGCTTGAAGAAGCAGAGAATAGCAGCAACACCTATGAACCATAACTGTGAGATCAAAAACGTAATATTAACCTAGTATTCCATGCTTTCCTTCTGCTGTTGTAATTTGTTGTTAGACGTATTTTAGTTTATGTTTGAAAGACTTCTAAACTAAGGCTTTTCATCGAATGGTATTTGTTTTGCTGAACTTTTTGCACATTCTGAATGGAAAGTGTTGAGCTGTGTTATACTGTTATATCTCTCTGTTTGGGTGAATCTATTATTAGATTGGTAGACTGAAAAGATTAGAACAAGCATAATATGTTTTCTTTAAAAGTATATTTTTTCAAACTTGTAACAATGTAAATTTATTATTTTTGAAGTTGATAATAAAGTCATACCTAAAAAACAGAGTGGATTATGATAATGCCAGTGAAAAATTTCCTTGCTATTCGGCTACAAAATCTTTTTCTGGGCCTACAACAACACTTTTTAAGTTACCTTTTTTCCCTTTCATATCAAAGTATTCCTTTTTTCTGATAACTTTAGAACTATATATAGATCTCATAGTTTGTAAATCATTAATATAATTAAATAATAATATTTCTATAATCTCTTTCCCATGTAAGGTACTACACAATTCTGCAGAAGCTAGCTGGCAGTGAGTGTGTGTGTATATATATATATATATATATAGAGAGAGAGAGAGAGAGAGAGAGAGAGAGAGAGAGATGCTTTATTGACCCATAACCTTTTCACTTTCTAAGTCATTTTTATTATTTTGCACCTTTTCAGATTTGTTTTTTTAATATGTTTCACGAATATTTTAATTATAAACATTATTAAATCTCTATTAGTTGCGTTTGACAATGAGTTTATTTTAATACCATTTCTGTTAGATACTTTTTCAACTAGTGTTATGTTTTGAATTTTGAGCTTCACATTTTTTTTTCTTTTTCTATAAGGTTAATTTTATTTATCCTTTTTTTTTGCTTTATTTTTTAATAAGATGTTATCATGTTAATCGAAAAAATTAAATATTTATTAATATAATATTTCTATTAAAAATTATATGAATTGTTTTAATATAAACTATTTATGTAATTTTATAAATAATGGATACATAATATCCATTGTCATACATGAAAACTCATGTTCATAAATAACACATATATCCATTTAAAAAAGTATATCTTCAAATATAAGTATCATGCTAATTAACATTAATAATGTATATAAAGTTTATAATTAACATCGATACATTAATTAAATGTTAGTATAATGTTACAACCACCACGTGTGAGGTAACGTGATTAAACATTATTTCATCGTCTTCAAGTAAGCCATAGCTTCAACAATGGTGGACTTTTTACCAACCTCAGATCAGATCAAATCAGATTCAAGGCTTCAATATGCAAATTCGTTGCTCTTTTAATTTTTTCCTTCAAACTTATATAATTTTCTAAGATTCATTTCACTAAAAATGGTGTCATTTATTGAGTAATGTTGTGTGTTTAATGGATAAAAATAGAAGATTAACATTGATAATTGATATTAGATGACATTCAAGCTGATCTTTGTAACTTATATATAAATTTAAATTTAAATTCCTCTGACATTATATTCATTATTACTAAGATCAATTATCCAATCTGAGATATTTTTTTTTAACTAGAATAAATTCTCCAATCAAGATATAAAGGAAACGAATTTCTCTTAATTGAGAATTAAATGAACGGTGATTTGTATTCAGATTCCCGTTTTTGCCTGCACGACATCCGTGTTCAAATTTGAAGTTCATGAAACTACTAGATCAATCATCATATTTGAATTATTATCCGCTTTAGAATTTAAACTCCGTTACGATTTTATTTTTAAAATACGTATCATGAGTTAAAATATATATTATATATATTATATATATATATTATCATTAAGTGATGTGAAATTATTAAACATAATAAAAAATTAGTATGAAGTGTAGTAGAAATAAAATTATTTGTTTTAACTATGTGTTTGGTCAAAGAAAGAGAGATAATTTGAGAATTACATTTTCTTTTTAACGCATGAACGATTATGAATCAATCTTCATTTGCATAAAATCATAAAAATAGTAATGTCCGATACTGAAGTTATCGAAGGATGTTTCGGATTCAAGCAAAATTTAGAATTTCAATGTGGGTATGATATATATATATATATATATATATATATATTTATTTTTTTTTTATTATTATTATTATTTTTTATTAATTTAATTTTATAAAAAATTTTGAAGTTGGTATTGCAAAATAAAAATTAATTAAAAATATTCTTAAACATACATTTTAAATAATTATAAAAACATATTAGATTGCAGTATATAGCAATTGTAATTAAAAGAAAATATCTTTGATTGGTGTATTAGTTTATTTGTCGTAAAAATTATTTATTTGACTATAACATGCATCTATGCCCAAAGTGTTTTGTTATTGTTGAATTAAATCTAAGATTCACTAAATTTAGGTAAGTTGAAAAAACTACATAACACCTTGTGGCCTTTATATGTGGAAAGTGTGTGTTTCCAACTTTTGCATTGAAATAAGAGAGAAGGCAACCCTAATTGATGGAGACAATTGACTAAATTAGGAGAGCTTTCACACACAACACAATCAAAGAAAAAACTTGTGGGTTGGATTTCTGATGTCATGCTTGCATTGGATTGCATGTCTCTCAAATACTCAAAATGGAAGAAGGAAACTTCCATCTCTAACAACCAAAGATCTAACTCCCAAAAAAAAATACACACCAAACTTTCCATACTTTCTTATTGAGAGTCTTTTATAAATAAAGTTTTCTTTTCTATTTATAACTGTATTATTTGGTTAAGATGAAGTTAAAATCCAAGTCAAACTTGTTAGTCTTGTTACTAAAGTTTGTGGAGACACTTTTGAGAATTCTACCAGAATCACTCATTTTTTTTTTTCTGGCAGATGGTCAGAACTTCATCTGGTTCAAATCCTGCTGATTGGTCTACTAGAAACCATAAATTGTTAAAAAAGGAACAAAAGAAACATTTTGCTCTTTTCAAACGATCGAAAAAGAAAGAAATAGTGAATTTATTCACGTTTTTTTAAACATACATCTAACAAAACATAAAAAAAAAAGATATTTTGTATACCATCATTCTTGAGTAACAGGAAATATGAAAGACAGTTGAGATAGTTGTTACAATTTTTTTAGAAGAGATTGAATGTTACAAAAACGACTAAAAATTCCCAATCCAAGAAACAGATTATTTTATGCAATACATATTACACTAATATTTTTTATATTCTCAATACTTGATTTTCAAAGTATTGAAGAACTTCTCTCCTTTGGTATGATATTCAAACAATCCTAGTTTGCATTTATAATTTTCCACAAGAAGAATAACTGTTATAAAAAATTATAAAATAAAGTTATGTACCTTTTATTCTATTATATTAATAAAAGCAATAAATTGTGTTGTAATATAATCCAACTAATATCATTTATTGATTTTGTTGGTTACTTCCTAAACGAAACAAAAATGAGTGAAATAAAAAAAATGAAAAAAGAAAGAAAAAAAAAAAAGGTGTGAAGTTTGAAAAAGTGACAGCATTATTTAATGTTACTATAGACACGCGTTGTTCGGATTGAGGTTGATAATATCGGCCACTGCATGAAGCCCCATCCCATGCCACGTCACCTCATTATGAGGCCATCATTTCTCCCAACGTGGGTCCCACCCATGCCACGTGGGACCACCTCACTGGCTGTTTCCGACAACCCCCACCGTCACCGACGACTACCACTCGTTCCCCGAGAGCGACACCACGCTCGCACACGTCGTCCCCACGTACGTGGCGGGCCCCACCTGCAACGTGGCCACGTCGACCTCGTCTCATGCACACGTGTCTCCACGCGCTTTCCCTCGGCCACGTGTCTCCACATACTCCGCGGGACCCACTCTCCCAATTTCCCTTTATTTATTTAATTAAAAAAGGTTCGCGAACCAATGAGCTCAAATCTTCCCTTTTCGTACTTCGCTCATGCTTAATCATAAAAACCCACGCGCCGTCGTCGGGGTGACGCGCTGCGCCTCTAGAGTGCGGGAGTGGAGAGCACGCGCGGCGGCGAGAAGGGGAATGGAGTGGGAGGTTTTTTATTGGTGGTGCTTCCGAATTCAACACATCCGAAGCGAAGGTTTTTCTTGTAAAGCACGTTTTGTGAGAAGCGAAACGCTATAAATACCCCGTTTGGTACCTACCATTTTCTTTCTTCTTCTCTTAGCTGCTTCGCTCTATACGCACCGTTTTGGTTCGTTCGTTTTGTTTATTATTATTTTCTCAGGTGAATATTATCGCTCTTTCGTGTTTCTCTCCGAAAGTACAAATAAAGCATTGCCTTCCCTATTGTCTCTTTGTCCCTGTTTGGCTGCCCATAATTTTACCCCATTTTTAGCTTCTGCCAAACAACAACTTGTGCGTTTTGTCTCCTTTCTGGGTTTTCTACCACTTTCTCTTTATTTTTCTTTTTGTATAGAAAAATTGTAGCTTATTTATTTGCTGGCCGCCAAACGAAAAATATCAGTGTGCGCGTGTGTTTTGTTTTGCTTTTCCTCTTCTGACTGTTCCTTTTCGCTTTTGAAGATTATTCGACCAGAAACTGCATTCTGAAGATTCATGACCAATCTAATTTCTTTCTACCCGTGGTTGGAGCTCGTTTTTTAGGTAAAATTTTTCATCTTTTTCTTCCCCCTTTTTCCATTCTTTCTTCCTCTGCCTTCCAATTTGTTTTCAGTGCTGCTTTCTCTTTTCTGCTTCGGTTCCGATTGGTGAAACGTTTGACATTCAAAAGGGTCGGTGCCGTTTTGACTTGGGAATGTTTCGTGTTACTCTCTCTTGTAGTTATTATTAATATTAATATTCAACATGGTGCAAAGTTTTGGGAGGTGGTGGTTAGAATCTAGCGTTGCAAGCCAGCTTTTCATTTTCTCTTTTGAACTTATTTTGATTGAAAAAATGTTTTTTTTTTATATTTTTTTTTTCTAGTTAATCGTATTCTACTTTGACCGATCCTGGAGTGATTGGTTAATTCGGTTTTTTCAGTTTTGAGTTTTTCCCCGACCGTGAGATGGGTGCTGTCGACTATTGATTCTGATTTGTCTTCCCTGGAGTTGTTTTTGATTGTGCTGATGTGATGTTCTTTGGTTACACCCTTGATTTTTTTAAGTCTAATTGTTTATTGTCCTCATCGTGTAAACTAATGTGAACCACTTAAAAGAATGCAAAATATGAAGGAAAATGTCAAATTCTCAAGTCTACATCACTCTGTGTTTGATTTCCCGGTCTTGGGTTGTCTTTCGAAGTATTTTTAAACTTAAACCGTGGAAATACTTGTAATTTACGTTTGGTTTTGAAGGAGATGTACCTTATAGAGTTTGGGAAATTTTTTATTCTTTGTCATTGTTTATTGATATTCTGTGTCAGTTTGTCTATTTCATCGCAGAATCTTTATGTGTTGGGTCCATTTGTATTATTGACTCCCACTCTTTGTAGGCCCAAGTTGTGTGGTTGCATATGGTATTGTTTTCTTCCTTGTCCACTGAGTGGGGTAGTAGAACTTTACATTAGACAGAAAATCAGTATTTTCTTAATTGTTTCATTAATCATTGACAGCTTAGCACACTTGAACTGTTGAAATATTTTACCTTCCTTTATGTTGATAGTAGTGGTAGTTGGATTTTTTCATTCCCGATTTTTTTCAGTGTTTAGTTTGTTTTCATATTTATTCTGCGTCATGTTGTAGTCATCATTAGTGATTTCTATCATTTGTCATATTTATCTAGTTGTTACTCTGTAGTAGATATAAGTAGTTTGTCCATTCTTTGATAAATATCTACAGCATTCGTCGTTGTCATGTTCATTTCGCACTGATTGAAACCTTTCCAGGAGTGGAGTACCCTTTTGTAATCAAGCGTGGAACAATATTTTGGGTTTTGATTTTCTTAAAACGGGGTTCTTTTATTATCCCTGTAAAGTTTGGGAAATTGAGTTTATATGGAAAGATTCGAATCTGGAAGAGGACTTGGCATTTGATCATATGAGTGTCTGTTTTTGTCAATATGGTGGGAAAATATGCTATTTCTTCTGTTCATTAGCTGCTGTTGCTGTACTACTTTATAAGCAACAATCGAGAATATAGTCCAAGAATTGTTAATCTTTTCCTTTTTCCATTTGGCTAAATTATTTCCTTTTTTATATTCTAATTACAAAAGTAAGAAAGAGTGTAAGTGCATACAATTGCAATAGATGCCTTTACTCTTTCAACCTTTTCTTATACAAGTTACTTGAATGTACATGATCCTAACACCTATGTATTACTCAACCATAGTTCAAGGTAACCTCAATAATGTTTAGCTGTCAATTAAGGCCAACTTGTGCTTTGTGTATGTATGTATGCAGATCACTACAAGTAGGATGGACCCTTTAACGTCTTTATTTGGATTTTAGCGAATTGCATTTTTGGACCAATCATTGATAAGAATAATCCTTCTATTGAATAAATAAATGATAGGAATAAAATAATCAATAATACTTGCTTTCTTTTTATTTTTTAAATGGTTATTAAATGTATTATATAATTATGCTTTTGATAACCATCGGTTCCTGAAGCTGTTTGCCTTCACTATTCCGCTTCCTGCTCCCCATTCTTGCATTTGCTTGCTTCATGTGTTTCATAGTATAACTTCTATACATCTGAAGCATCTTTGGTATTTATTGATTGAATATTGATCATAGCATTTTGCTGTGCCTTTTTTTCTCTCACATCCATTAGACCTACAATTTTTTGTTTTCATTTTTAAATGTTTTCCAATACATGCCTTCAACTCTTTTATTACTTTGCTGGTTGATAAGATGAACAAGTGGACTAAAACTCAGGATTTCCTTTTGTTTAAATTATTCTTTTCACCTGATGTTCAAGTACTTCAAAGTAAATCAATTTTATGATCATTATTTTCAGGAGCTCGGCAGTTGATGGACTGTTACCCCAAGAGCAGTGACAAGAACACATTAAAGAGGTGGTTTTTTATTGATAAAAGAGTTGGGTGAAGTGGACATCTGATAGAAATTAGTTTGATCAGTGCTCAATACTCCTTAAAGTTCTTACATTGTTACTGGACCGTAAAGTGGTCTGAAACCTGGATCCCATGGACTTGAAGTCAAATCATACCCCTGTTCTCACCGATTCTGCACCCGTAACAAAGTCTAGGCTGTGCGTGCATTCCAGTTTGTTGCCTTACACCCATTCCGGGGCAGCCTTTACGCATGGAATGTTACTGACTATCCCGAGGAAGAAGACAGGAATTCTTGAAGATGTTCGTTCTAGTGGTTGGTTGGATGCCATGAAATCATCTTCGCCTCCAGCCAGAAAGATAACAAAGGATGTTAGCCATGGGTTTGCATCATCTGATTCTGATACTGCTGGTGCTTATTTTAGCTGGCTGGTATTACATACATCCCCTTTTGGTTAGTTCCTGAATTTCATAGGTGTAAGGTGGTTATTTATTCTTTCTTTTTTTCCTTCAATGTGTTAATTTCACAGCTAAAATACCCATCTGCGCTTACATGTTTTGATCAAATCACAAACTTTGCAAAAGGGAAAAGAATTGCATTGTTTATGGATTATGACGGAACTCTTTCCCCAATTGTGGATAATCCTGACTGTGCGTTCATGTCGGACAATGTATGGCACTCTCCTTGGGCTTACTATCCATAACATCATTTGGTTTTAATTATTTTTCATCCTTCTTTGGCTAATTATGATCCTGTAAACTCCTCAGATGCGGGCTTCTGTTAAAAAGGTGGCGGAATATTTTCCAACAGCAATAATTAGTGGAAGAAGTCGTGACAAGGTAGTTGAGCAGTTTTTAGAAATTACAAACAATTTTCTATCTATCTTCAAATTCGCTCATCTATCTGAATGTAACTGCGCCTGCACATACTCCTGCTCAAAAAAAGCTTCCTTGTCGGTTGCTGGTTCTAACTTCTTGGGCTCAGGTATATAAATTTGTAGGACTAACCGAACTCTACTACGCTGGTAGTCACGGGATGGACATCATTGGCCCTGTTAGACAATCTGAATCTGATAATCACCCAAATTGTATTAGGTCTACAGACAAGCAGGTACTAGGGGTTGAAGTTTGTCACCTGTTTTATGAATCTTTCTCTCACTTTTCAACCTCTAAAAGGTTTTTTTTTCATCTTTTATTTGTTCTAAAACTTACAGGGTAAGGAAGTAAATTTATTCCAACCTGCTGCGGAATTTCTGCCCATGATTAATGAGGTAAGCTTTTGATAATCTACCACGAATCATCATCTTTCAATATTTTTTCTTCATTGACACTTGATATCCTGATTAGCCCATGCTTGGGCAGGTCCTCAAGTCTCTTGATGAGTGTACCAAAGACATTAAAGGTGCTAAAGTAGAGAACAATAAATTTTGCGTATCTGTGCACTACCGGAATGTTGATGAAAAGGTATAGGCTTCTGCTCTTATGCTTAATAATTTTCTGCTAAGTTGATTTGCCTTTTTCCAAACTTATTACCTGTTCTGTGTGTGTAATTATTTTTCTTTTCAATTTAATGATACAGTATTGGGATGTGGTGGGGCAACGTGTTCATGATGTTCTGAAGGGATATCCGCGTTTGCGGTTAACTCATGGGCGGAAGGTACTGTTTGTATGGCCAAAGCCAACCTTTTGACTAATTATTTTGGAGAATCTACTATTCAATGCTTTCAAAAGCATGTTTTCTCGTTTATAAATTAATTTCTGTCTACTATTTTCCAGGTTTTAGAGATCCGACCTGTGATTAACTGGGATAAGGGAAAAGCTGTCACGTTTTTACTTGAGTCACTTGGTGAGTTCATTTTCTGCTTTTATTGATATGGTTTTTTCCTTTAACGATCTCAGTTCTTTGTGTTGCAGTAATAAGTGATATAGAAATTTTGTTTTTCAGGGCTAAACAATTGTGATGATGTGCTTCCTATATATATTGGAGATGATCGAACAGACGAAGATGCATTTAAGGTAGTATTTAGCTTTCTCTATTTCCTGTATTTTCACTTTCTCTTTCCTTTTGTTCTGTTGATTACTTTAAATCTGATTCCAAACAATCTGATTCCAAACAATCTGTTACAGGTTTTGAGAGAGGGGAATAAAGGTTATGGGATCTTGGTGTCTTCATCACCAAAAGAAAGCAACGCAATTTACTCTCTTCGTGATCCATCAGAGGTAAATCTCACTTTTAACTGAAACATTTCTTCTTGTTCCTTGTTCAATTTCTCTGTACTAATTCGTTGTGCTTGCGCATGTTGGTGTCATTTGGTTATATATGCACAGGTCATGGAATTTCTCAAGTCACTAGTGTTATGGAAGTCAAGCTGCTTAAAAAGTCTTATATAGATTATAGAGGAGAATATACTCTGCTATACTATAATATATATAGTACATGGTAAAAAAAAAACAGCTTTTTGGATTTTTATTTTCTCTGAAAACATTGGAAGAGGTTTCCTTGAGCAGTTTTACACACAGAAGACCTCGTATGGTACCAACAGCCCTGTCTGTCGCTACCCACTTGTTTTGCTCAATCCTTCTGTGCTAGCTGTAAATTCCTGCCTCATAATTATAAATATCTTCAAGAATTAAGAAACTGTGCTGAGTTTTTTTGTTTTTTCCTCCTCTCATTACAAAATGTACTGGTATGTAATCATTGCTGCTTCAGTTTTGATCACTATATCTAACCACTAAAATGGGGGTTACACATGCGACATCATTCATTTGTTAATTCTTTTTGCATGTACTGTGACTTTTGGAATCATATAATATAGCTGTTGTAGCTTTTATTTCTATATCTGCTATTGCCCTTTTTGCCCATTGAAAGAAAAAAGAAAAAGGGTATTAGCTTTTATTTCAGTCCAATAATTTTAATTTATGATAAAAAAAAATGCTTGGAATCTGGAGTTAAATATCTATGCCTCAAACAATTAAAATTTTATTTCAGTTAAATAAAAGAGGTGAAAGAAGTATGGACTGAACGAATTGAGAATGGTTTTTGCAGATTAAACTATAAAAATATCCTTTTAAATATTATTTTTTAAGAATAAGGTAAACATGTAATTTAATTTTATCCATGCAAATTTATTAAATTAGTATACACAATAATTTTTATTATAGTTATAGTTAGATTTAACACTTGGTAAACGAGTTACAAGGGTTTATTTGTTCAGTATTGAATCTAAAAAGGTATTGGTATAACTCGATTTCATAGGGATGGGTAAATTAAATGAATATTATAAAAAAAAATTAAAAAATGAAATATACTTTTTCTTTATTTAAGAAAATGTATACACAAAAATTAAGGCTTTATAATTAAGAATTTAAAATTTCACTTAATGCATAAAATTAAAAATGTAACAATAACCCACTTTTCAATTGCAAAGAACTCCAAGCTTTCATATATAATGAATTAATTTTTTTATTTCACCTTATCTTAGCAATTAGGTGAATTTTTTTCATCTTTTTTTTTTTGGATTTGTGAGTGATGGTAGGTAAACTCGGATATTTTTTTAATCTATTATGAAATTTATCTTATTTTCGACCAAATCCAACTTGAAACTACAGTAAATTGAAAATTTAGTTCATTAGTATTTTCTTATGTATTTTTAATTTAACTTTTTTATATAAATGTTAATATATATGTGTGTGTGTTATATTTTTTTAATATCTTATCTTAGATATGAAACCCGATTTTCAAAGACAATTATTATTTGAATTGAGATATGGAAAAGTACATGACGAGTCATGGAAAGGAAAAAAATGTCTTTGTGAAACTGTGAGCTTTTTAAAGATGAATTGTAGCAGTAACATTTGAGTATCAAATAAATTATTGTAGTTTGGTTGGTGAGAACAAAAGTAACCTCGAATTTAGGAGAGTGTTCTAGTTTTTGAGATAGAAGAGCTTTAAAAAGATGCACGAGATTGGTGCATAAATTTAGGAGGAAAGGTTGTTAAATCACAAGAACTACCTGATAGCCCTTTAATTTCCCTTCTTCTCCAATCTTCTCACCCATTAAATCCACACCATATTCTCTGCTTCTTTTCTAATCTCTTAAATGTGCAATTAAAGATAAAGAAAATCATGTTCAAACATAATCTAAACACTCTTATTATGCTACCAATTTTGCACGAAACTATATATTTATGGATGGTTCGATAGTAGTTCGATATTGGATGCTCTAATAAGACCAATAAATTTTCGTTAAGATAAACTCGAAATAACTCTAATACCATATTAATAAGTGGATTTTAAGTTTAACTCAACCTTGTAAAACAAACATCTAAGATAAGGTTATGAGGCTCAGATACTCCTCTTAAATGACGTGTCTGTGTCGGACGCCAACACTCGTATGACACATATCGGCAAAGTGTTCAATTCAAAAAAATATTCATTGAATTTTTGACAACTCTAGTACGATTCTAATACAATTTTAAAAAAGAGAAATACATTAATTTTCTAAAAATTCAAACTCATTGTATAAATTTTTATTATGATTACAAAAATAAGAAAGAAATCATTTTGAAAAAGCCATGATAAACATCTTTTTGTTAAAAAAATTTGAAACATATTTATACACATAAATCTTTATTGTCAATTTATATAATTTATAATTATATAATATATAAATTTGTATTCCCGTGTCTTACATTTAAAAAATTATACGTATTTTTGTGTTTATGTATCTGTGTCCGTATCATACCAGTATCCATGTTAATGTCTGTGGTATATAGATTTATACCTATTTATATTCATTTATATATTATGAAATATAATTTTTTCTAAGGAATTTATAGTGAATCTCCAAACATATATGTTAGATAATTTATAGAAAATGGTATTCTTGCACGAAACATATGAATTGAAAAAAATGTAAGATGGAGTGTAAAATTAAAGTATGACACGTCCTGAGTCAAAATGTTTCCACCATATTTACTGTACTGTGATATCAGACACGTATACAAATTAAATACGTACAGAAATTGGTAGCAACTTGGCGTATTAGTGCAATTTACGATATCAATAATGTAGTTATCAAAACAGTCAAAATTGGTATTAACTAAAGTTATGGGATTAGGTATACATATTTTTCAACAATATAGTGTACGTTTCTACGTTACGTATTTATCGAGAACCATCCATGATTTAAATTAAGAAATTTTGTTTCAGCATTTTGAGCTTCAATTTTCAAATGTTTTCTTTTGTAAAAATAGATAGTTTTGGAATTTCAGACAACACAATTATTATAACTGTAGTAACTGTCAAATAATATAACTGTACACTGTATTGGCCATAACTAGCTAAGTTATATATAGTTTGTACGATAAATTACATGCTATAAGTTGAACAGTAGAAAGGTAGAAAAATATTATATATTATATTAAAAATCGCATTAACACAAATAACTTTATATAGAGTAAATTTTTATACTGTAATCCAGTCTAATTATATATATTGCTTTTTTACTACGGGATAGTCGAGAAGGTCGACATGACTGAATGGTTAAAAAGGTCGATATGGCTGAATGGTAAGGTCGAATGCCTCTCTTAATCAAAATACAGTCGGTAAATCTATAGTTAATTATAATTAAGTCAGTTTAGTTGTAAATGGTGATTAAGGCATGATTGAGTCTTCTTTTGGATCCAAATGACAATCGAGGTCCATAAAAAGTTATAAATATCAGAGGAAGCTAAACGTCAGAGGTAATTTTTTTTCTTTCGATTCAACTGCACATTGTACTCGGACTAACTTGATTGTTAGAGTGCCTTTACAAGTTCCTTCACTTATTCGATAAAAGAAAGAACCAATCAAAGATCACCGCACCTAAAGACCGTGAAGACCGGAAGCAAAAGATAAAAGAAGTCACTTTATGAGTAAACCGACCTTATCTTATAAGATCACATTGTTTTTTTATGATCAATATAATAATATTATTAGTATCGACTTTCACATTACCAACAGTTTAATTTTCATTAGACAAATATTATTTTAATACTAATAATATTTGTTTCTATGAATTCTTAAGGCCTATTAAAATAAACGTATTATAAGGATACGTGTTAAGAAACAGAAAAAAAAGTATTCAAACATCTAAATGTCTTATGTTTTAAAAATAATTAACAATAATATTTTAATTTAAACATGCTTTAACATATTAAATCTAAAACTATGAAGCCTACGTGCTAGCCAAACTGTCACCACCCCATTTAAATTTATAATTTGAACAAAAAAAAGGTTAAATAGAAAGTTGAGTTTTGATTTATAAAAGTATTATAATTTGAGTTCAACTCACTTAACTAGGTTATGATTTAATTTTATTGCCAACCACTGATACAATTATTTTTAAATTGACTAATATAGGTTTAATAAACAGTTTTATTCTAAAAGATGAATGGAAACTCAAATGAATTAATTTTATTTATACTTTATTTGATAAAAAAAATCAAATCTTCATTTTCATAAACAAATTCGAGATAACATTGATAAGGTCAATCTGACATATTATCTATTTTGAAAATAGATATTTTATCATGATTTTGTTCTTAAAGAAGAAAGTAAGAAAAAAAAGTGAATTTAAACTGTTATTAATCTTTACTCCCAAATAATTATAAAATAAATATTCGTGATAGATTTAAATGGAAAAGAAAAACTCTGGAAAGAAGCAAACATGTGTTCCCATTTTGCAATCCAAAGCAGAAAAACTGTTTACATTTGAACTTATGATAAGCTATTTTCAACCAATTATTTGACCTACACAAGCATATAGTATTATTTTAATTTTCAGTATAGCCGTCCAAGAAAATGAAGTTACGTGCTGTCTTTCTTTATTCATAAATAATTATTATATTGATATAATAGATTTTTGTTTAGTTTATTTTTAGAATTCTTTAAAAATATATATAGTTTTTTTTATTATTTCTTTTAATATATAAATTTTGATTTAATTTTTTATTTTTTATATTTTTTTAATAATATTTTTCATGTAATGATATATAATTGTTGTTATTTGATATATAAGTTTACTGAGATGTTAAATTATATAATAATATCTAACACGTTTGTATAAAAAAAATTAAATTTAAATTTTGTGAATGGCTGAAAAAAAAAATACTCTTAGAAATGAAGAAAAGTGAATAAAAGTGTGCATTTATGATAAAAACCAGTGTGTACTTTTTAAGTTGGCATAAAATAATATATAAAGGCATATCCATAAGAAATAAAGAAGCCTAGCTGTCCATGGTTTTGGTACAGTTGTGTGTATATGTGTATAAATATATAAGCTTCATCATCATAAATATATTTGGTCTGATTTCAGCTACACATATGATATGAAGAAGACAAAGACAATGAACCCTGATTCACAAATTCCATTGCTCATTCCTCCAACTTCCCCAACAATGGAAAGTGGGGGAAGACCACAAAAGGGTACCCTTCTTTTCATTGCTTCAGTGCTTTTTCTCTTGCCATTGGCTGCACTCTTCATAAGCCTGCATATCCATAATCTTCAGAAGGCTTTCAGAAGGGAGGAAAATTCCCTGCCATTGTTTCCCAGAGGTGTTGCAGAAGGAGTTTCAGCCAAGTCAAATCCTTATCTGTGGCAGAAAGGTTCATATAATTGGACAAATGCCATGCTATCGTGGCAAAGAACAGCTTTTCATTTTCAACCTCAAAAAAACTGGATGAACGGTAATATTTATAGTACCTAAACCTTTGTTCAATTACGTGAGAGAATGAATGTGCTGATAAGTTAGCTAATTTAGGGTTCATTCATAGAGAATCATTATATTGATATAATAGACTTTCATCTTGTTTTTAGAATTCTTTATGAATAAGTATAGTCTACCTATGTATTGTTTTTGTTAACATTTGGATTTTGGTCTAGTCTCCCCATATTTTTGTATTTTCTTTCTTTTTCCTTTTTTTAAATAATACTTCTTTTATGTGATGACAGATGATTGTTGTTACTTGAGGTGTCAGCTTAGCTGAGATGTAAGTTGCATAGTGATGCCTAACATGAAGACTTTCATTAAAAAAATTACGTATATATATATATTTTTAGTTTATCAAAAAAAAATATTTTTCACTAGAGATAATGACATTTTGAAAATACATAATTTAATGAAAATTTTATTTTATAATATAATATTAAATTTATTATAACGAAAATTTATTGAAAATTAAGTTCACTTCTTAGTAATCTATTCTATCTTTTACTATTGTCTTTAAATCAGTTAAAACTCCTTTTAGTTACAAATGCAAATAAGTGTAGGGTAAATTACTAGTTATTTCAATATAAACCTAAGATCCACTTTATTCATTTCTTTGATTCCTTTCGTTTTTATTTTCTATAACTAACCAACACTGTGTTCTTGTCGTGTTGGGTTGCTATGTTCGGTTGTATCTGCTTCAGATCCTAATGGTACGTTCTTTTCATTTGGGAATTACTCTTTATATTTATCATTTTGCTTCTTTATTTTTAGTCACCAAGATTAGTCACGGAAAAAGTTTATAACTTATGCATGCTTTCACTTTTACCTTAAAATTATGAAATTTGAAATTTGTGACTCTTAACTGGACAAAGTTAGTTTAGTGTCATGGGTCAAGTTCGATGTTAAGAGATATGTAAGTTGATTGGAGATCGTTAGAGTAAATTTGACGTTTAGTTTTGTTGATTTATGTCTGAAGTTAGGAGGCTGTAGCATTATGGACTGAGTCCGATATTGCGTTGATATTCATATTTAAGAACATTAATGTCGTATCAGCATAAATCAAGAAATTATGAATAATAAGTCTTAAATAAGAGACAACAATATTTATTATTAAATTAAACAAATAACAAGACCAAATATAAAGAAGATAGAGTGAAAATATTAATATATATCAAATAATACATAAAAAGTAAGACAAATTACACATTAACTAAGAGTTTTCATATTTTTAACTACACTGAAAGTTTTAGATTTGAGATGACCAATATTATTATTAGAAATGCGAAAAAAATTAAAGAAATTATTAGGTTAATATGACAGTGAAAATAATAATTTTTAACAATGCAGGTCCATTGTTTTACAAGGGGTGGTACCATATATTTTACCAATACAATCCTGAGTCAGCTGTGTTTGGCAACATAACGTGGGGCCACGCTGTATCAACGGACTTGATTCACTGGCTCTACCTTCCCATTGCGATGCTTCGAGATTCCTGGTATGATGCAAAAGGTGTATGGTCAGGATCAGCCACGCTTTTGCCAGATGGCAGAATCGTAATGCTCTACACCGGTAACACTCATCAGAACGTGCAAGTCCAAAATCTTGCGTACCCCGCCAACCTATCCGATCCCCTCCTCCTTCATTGGGTCAAATACGCGGATAACCCGGTCGTGTTGCCCCCACCAGGAATTGGGCCGAAGGATTTTCGTGACCCAACAACGGCGTGGGTTGGGCCAGATCACAAATGGAGGGTCCTTATTGGGTCAAAGGTGAACCAGACAGGGCTTTCGTTGGTGTATAAAACCCAAGATTTCATCCACTACGAACTCAATGATGAGTATATGCATGAAGTTCCGGGTACGGGTATGTGGGAGTGCGTGGACTTTTACCCGGTTTCAGTAAATGGGCCTGATGGGCTGGATACATCTGTAAATGGGCCGGGTGTGAAACATGTGTTGAAGTCCAGTTTGGATGACACTAGGGGGGATCATTATGCGATTGGGAGGTACTTCATTGAAAATGATACATGGGTGCCCGATGACCCGAATAAGGATGTGGGTATCGGGTTGAAGTTGGACTATGGAAGATTCTATGCGTCAAAGACATTTTATGACCAAAACAAAAAGAGAAGGGTCCTGTGGGGTTGGATCAACGAATCAGACAGCGAAACCGCTGACCTCAAAAAGGGTTGGGCATCTCTTCAGGTATGGAACACTCTTTTTTGCCCCAAACATATAACCAATAACGTTTTTGCTATCAAAATTAAGGTAATTTCCACACCAATTTACTTAAAGGAATCTAATTTAAATTTACTCTTTTAACTATTTAAGGTTATGAGTTTGATCCTATCAGACTTAGATACGCCTCTTGAATGATGTATCTGTGTTGAACACGCGTATCGGACATCGATACTCATAGGACATGTATCGGTGGAGTGTCCAATTTAAAAAATATTTGTTGAATTTTTTACCACTATAACACGATTTTAACACAATTTTAAAATGAAAAAATAGATTGACTTTCAAAAAAATTCAAATTTATTGTACAAATTTTTAATATGATTACAAGAATAAGAAACAAATCATTTTGAATAGTCATGAGAAATATCTTTCTGCTAAGAAGAGTGAAACATACTTATGCACATAAATCTTAATTATTAATTTATATAATTTATAATTATATAATATATATATTCGTGTTTTCATATTCTACATTTTAAAAATTATACTTATTTTTTATCCAAATCCGTATCGTATCAGTGTCCGTGTATGCTACGTTAGATTTGAATCAGGATTTTGTTATGGAAATCAGAGTATTCCAAGAACAGTGGTGTTTGACAAGAAGACTAGAACTCATTTGGTTCAGTGGCCAGTGGAAGAAATAGAGAGCTTAAGGCTTAGAAGTTATGAATTTGAAGAAGTTGTGGTTAAGCCTGGCTCAGTTGTACCACTGGAGATAGGCCCAGCCACACAGGTTTGCTAATACCATTTAAGCAAATCACTTAGTTTTTGCTGCATGATAATAAATTGTGAATAGCAAACCAATACAAAATTTTCTTAAAATATTCTCAGTTGGACATATTTGCTGAATTCGAAATCGAATATTTAGCATCGAAAGGGACCGGGAAGAAGGAAAATGTAGGGTGTGGAAATGGAGCTTTTGACAGAAGTAGTTTGGGACCATTTGGCATTCTGGCTATTGCAGATGACAAACTTTCTGAGCTGACACCAATTTATTTCCATCTTTCTAACACATCTTTCTTCTGTGTTGATGAAACCAGGTACTACACTTTTCATCTGCTTACTTGCATTAAAAAAAACCATCTCGTTCCAAAAGTCTCATTTATATACTATGAAATGTTGTTGGATAATGTAGATCTTCAAAGGCTTCTGATGTTTCAAAACTCGTTTTTGGAAGCGAAGTACCAGTGGTCGGCGATGAAAGATTATCGATGAGAGTATTGGTAAGTGTCAATAAGATATATGTTTGGATATATCAAATCGACTAGAGATTAAGGCATAAACATTTCATAATATATAAGTGAGTGCAAATCTTATCTTGTAAGTTGATTTTATGAGATTGAGTTACTTAAAGTTCACTTCTTAATAAAATATATTTGTTTTGCGCTTTTATTTTGATCACTATAAAGAATCTCTACACATGAATTGTTTTGTTGGACCGATTTTATAAAATTGAGTCAAACTTAAAATTATTTCTTAATGCATATTGTAGTTTTTATTTTCACTAACTATAAATTTGGTTTTTGAACCAAAGAATACTTACACATGAATAGTTTTGTTGGTTACCATTATTACTATGGAAGTTGATGACACTTAAATTTGAACATGAGGATCTCAGGTGGACCATTCAATCATTGAGAGTTTTGCTCAAGGAGGAAGAACTGTGATCTCATCTAGGGTTTATCCAACAGAAGCAATATACGAAGCTGCAAGATTGTTTGTGTTCAACAATGCAACAGACATAAACATCAAGGCCTCACTCAAGATTTGGCAATTGAATTCAGCTTTTATACGTCCCTTTCCCTTTCACTAGTTGTGAAAGTGAAAACTATAATTCCTCCTTAGGAAAAAATAACAATGAAAAATCTTGTGACATATACCATATATTATTATATTATTATTAACAGTGTTAAATGTATGTAGTTTATTGTTCACGATATGAAAGAAACTTTTTTCTATATTAAAATTATAAGTTTTACCTTGAGTTCCCATATAATGTTAGGGCCTAATAGCCCCATTATTTGAGATTATTCAAGTAATTAAAGTCTAGGAATTATATACGGAGATCTTTCTAAAGATATTTTTTCTTTTATTTTTTATGTTTGGTTTGATATATATATATATTTTAAATTTTTTTGAAGGAACATGTTGAAAAAGTTTGATATGCATAAATCATGAACCAATTCACATTAAAAACAAAATAAAAATAAAGAATCACTTTCTCTCTTATAATCTAAATATCTTAAAGACAATAAATTTATGTTTTTCTTTATTTTTTATATATTATATATTTTTCATTTTCATTAAAGTACGAGACTCTTAACTTACACTTCAATTCACTGTTTAAAAAGTAATACAAATTTAATGGTTTTTCTAATAAATTAGTACATAATTTAATTTTAATTTCTTATAAAAGTATTTTTGAAAAAATAAATTGTTCACATATGTATAGTACACCATGCATCATTATTTTTCCCACATAGGTGCAATTCTTAAATTCCTATTTATCCGCTTAATGATTGATACTTATTTTTTTATACCATCAGATTATAATTCTCATTACTATTATTTTAATATTTTTTATATCATTTAATTTTTAAAAGTTATATAGAACTCTAAGTATTTTCAAATATAATTTATTTATAAACTAACAAGCAAGAGAAGCAATGGGCAATGGCAACGAGGAAGAATTAAAAATAAAATAAAATTGAGTTTCATTAGACCGAATGGCACTCAGCTTTCTTTCAGAAACATTCCTACATCAATTTTGATTGAAGCCATCCATCACAAATTATATAAATTAGATTGAATGATTTGACGAATGCAAGAAAATTCTGATTTTGACTATAGAAATTGATATTCATTTCATATGATTCCTCGTTCTGTACTATAGTTAACGTGAAACGAGAATAACGTGATAACGAGAATATATATGAGCCTATCAGGGGAATTGTTTCTGGATTTGATGTGATATAATAATAGTTTAGCTCAATACCATTTTTTCATTAACTTTCTTCTGCTTTACTTGATTCCTGGTTTTATTTCCAACCCCATTTCTTCTATGTTTGCAGCTTTGGAATGATGGGAATGACAAAGTTCTAAGTTTTGGCAGCTGAGAGCTAGCACACCATAGGATCCACCTGGATAGACATTAGTAATTTAATGTATTATTGAAACATGATATTTTTACTTTTCTTTCTTTTCGGGTGTTTCTGAGTGGTGTAAATTCTCTCAATTGTTTTATTTAATGGTTTCATTTTTCGATATTCAAGTCAGTAAGAATATTGATAATTTAATAAGTTAATGTTTTCGTCAAGATGAAGTTGGTCGGAATCTGGATGAGTTCTGAATGATCTTCTTTCAAGTCAGTAAAAACATCAAATTTTGTGTATATAGTGAATATAATGCTAAAATTTGAGTTGGGATACTCCTTGTGAGTGGTCATCTATTTATAAGTCTTCATGAACTTGGATCTTTGACACTGCTTTCTTAGGTTTTAATGTAACATTTTATGGTATCATGTATATAAATCAGAGTATTCTGTAATATATTCAGAATATTTAAGCAATATAATCAAAGACATTGTGAATGTAAATTAGAGCAGTCAAAGAGGTAGGGATTCGGTGAGTTAAAATCACTTTAATAGTGCATTAATAAGATTGATCTTCATAATATATTTATCTAAATTTACATTATTACACTAACATAATTATGTAGGGATTTATAATAATAGTCTAAAATATCATCATGGTTAATTTACTTTGAATTTTCTCACAATTTAGACCAGAATGAGATACATTTGACTTTGACTTGATGAGTATATGTCCGATCAAATTCAAAAGAATACAATGAGTAAATAAATAGTAAGACAATTCTACTTCACGAGAGTATTAAAGAATATTATTAACTATTTATTTTAGATAAAGACCTTATGAAGTAACTATATATTATTAAAGTTATTTTTATAGTTATTTGACAATTAAAAGATAACAATAATGTGTGTAGTTAATGTTAAACGATAAAGTAAACTGTCATTTAATAATTCTCATCCCGTAGCATATGAAATATTATAAATCACTATATTTGATGTATTGAGTAGTAGACATTGAAAAGCAGTGTAGTGCATAACAGAGTAGCATTTATAACATAAGAAGCAGGATATGTATAATCTATATAGAGTTCCGCGCATAGAAAATGAGGAATAAAGCTTTGTGCATAAATATTTTAATAAAATGAACCAAATTCTATGGGCGGAAGCAGCTTTAGAATCACATGCTTTGATTTGATTTATGATGAAATTAATTGGAATCCATAGACTTGGAAGTGATGGATATTAGAGAGTAAACAAAAAGTTAGTGTGGTGTAAAGTTTGGTTAGAATAAACTAATTGTAATTAAGAACAAGTGGTGATTCCGCTGCTACGTGGAAGGCGAAATACTAGAATATAGTGTGGTTTGTTATATAAGGTGTTGAATCGCAGAAACTGAAGCAAAATTGGGAGAGAAAGACTGAGAAAGGGTACTGCGTACCTGCTGCAGCAACCTCGAAGCTAGTTCAAACTAGTGGGAGGTTGTGTGCATAAGCGCACAGAAAGAAGAAAACAAGAATTGATTGATAGAGAGATCTGAGGAAGATCGATGGCTCGCGGAAAGGTTCAGCTGAAGAGAATCGAGAACCCAGTGCACAGACAAGTCACCTTCTGTAAGCGCCGAGCTGGGCTTCTTAAAAAGGCTAAGGAGCTCTCTGTGCTGTGCGATGCTGAAATTGCTCTTTTCATTTTCTCCGCCCATGGAAAACTCACCGAATTAGCCACCAAAGGGTTCTTTTCTTTCTCTCTTTCTATATGTAAACTTTAAATTTAATTTAATTTTTTAATTTTTTTTTAAAATCTCACGTCAACTAAAAATTATGATATTTTATGGTATATAAATGAATACAAATCTTACTTATAAGTTAATTTTTTTTATTAAACATTACATATTAATAAAGATTATGATATTTTATAGTATATAAATGAATGTAAATTTTATTTATAAGTTAACATTTATGTTAGAAAAATAACAAACATACAATTTTTTTTCTTTATCTTAAATTTTAATTTTTTATTAGATAACAAAAATATATTTATTTTATATCATTACTTAGGTGTTGTATAATGAAATAGGTAATCAACTAGAAATTATGATATTTTATAATATAAAAATAAATACAAATTTTTTTTATAAATTAATTTTATAAGGTTGAATTAGATTTAAAGTTTAATTTTCGGTTATTTCACTTTTTACTTTATTTCTTTTTGTGTAAATGAAAGAACCATGCAAGGGCTGATTGAGAGGTACATGAAGTTCACACGAGGGGCTCTTCCTGAAGCACCACCCCATCCACTTCTTCTGGTACACAACAGATTTCTCTTTCTGTTTTTTTTTTTTTTCTTGCAATCATTTCCAACCACCATTGGAGAATCAACAAAATAAATAGTTAACCATTTTCTCATAAAAAAAAATGGAACATTAATTGTCGTCCTCATTATAATATGCAAAGGAATCACCCAATGTTTTGTTCCCTGTCCACTAAATTTTGTCGCATACAAGGTTAGATTCTTCAATTTTTTTGTTCCCTTAGAAATTTCATTAGAGGGGTATAAGTGTCATACACTACATTGCACTTAATTATGCCTTATCAACAGTAACCACAACACTCCTCCTCTGTTAAACTTCACAATTTTTTTTAATTATTTGAGTAAGTCACACTCCTCTGTTTTCTTATATTTCCTTCCACAATTTTTTTTTTTTTTTGTATTTACAGAAACCTTTTAATTAGTTTAAAATACTACATTAACACTGTTTATGAACTGCATTAACACATCTTAATCTTTAAAAACTATTATATTTTGTATTTTCGTAAAAGTGTTTATTTTAAAAAAATTAAGTTTCACTGTAATTAATTTGACTGAGAATTCATTAACACTAAGAAAAGACATGTGAAAAAAGTCATAGAGTTTGCATATGTGAAACAGTTTTTATATTAAAAATGTTTTTTCACTTTTATGATATTTATTACCGTTTTTTTCATTTTATAACATGTAAACTATTTAAAATTGATTAGAGATAAAAATATAAAAATGTAGTAATTAATTTTAATTTCAAGCAAACATGTAAATATTCCTTGAATTAGATAATGCTTTAACAATTAATTATTTAACTAGTGTACTTGTCATCACGGGATGAAAATTGTCTAAACATCGTCTATGTATATATTTAAAGAAAAATATTTTCTTAAAACCAAATTTTTACACTATTAATAAAAGATAAAAAAATATTTATGCCAAGAAAATTAAATAAATTAAGTGTTTACTATTCATGCGAATTTCTCCTCTTTCTCACTTGATACTGCTAACAAAAAATTACAATGCATAGTTTTAGTTAGAAACTATGATTGAAAGAAAGATAATGACTTTTTTTATAAATAAAAAACTCAATATTAGGTTATTTTCTATTATAATTGACATAAAAATTATCATATATATTATATTTTTTTATAATAGTCAATTTTAAATATAGATTCTATCACAAAAATAATGAAATATGTCGTGCTCTCAGAACAACTTTATTTAAGTGTTTTTTCACTTGTAATTTTTTGTTTGTTTTTGTTGTCATTTGTTATTTTATTCTTCATTCTTCCAACCTTTCCTTGAAGTTCGTAGCAAACAATGATAAATGAGACTATCATATCTACAAGAGTTAAATAGGTTGTTTTTACAGTGATATTTATTCAAATAATAGAAATTTTGCACATATATTGATCCATTTTGATTTAAAATTAGTTTGATTGAAATGTAAAAGCTACAATTTAAGCTACTAGAATAAATATAATTTAAGAAAATATCAATAAGTTAGAGTCCTGAAATTAAACATTTGAATCTAACTTTCATGTACATTTGAATTACTTACGCATATTACACTACAAAAAAAATCATAAATTAAAATCAATTTTTAGAGACTAAAATAATTAGTTACAATAGTAACTAAATTAGTTTCTATTATTGTTAAATAGTTTCTAAATTGGTCTCTAATTAACAACCAGTTTTAGAGACTAAATTTAGAAACTAAATAATTAGTAGATAAAACTTGGTTGCTAATTAGATACTAATTTAGAAACTATTTAACAATAATAGAAAATAATAGAAACTAATTTAAAAACCAAATTTTTGTTTTAGTTTCTAAAATGGTCTCTAGTTTAGTTACTATTGTAACTAATTATTTTGGTTTCTAAAAATTAGTTTCTATTTGATGATTTTCTTGTAGTGTTAGTTCTCATCCATCCATATCAAAATATAGAAAATAATTTTTTATTAGATTCTATCATAAAAAGACATATGTACCAAGGAAGCATATGAAATAAACATAAATTTAATATATAAATTTAAATTTAGTTACTATATTGACTAAATTGGAAACCTATTTTATAGACAAAAAAAGTATTGGTTTCTAAATTAGTTTATATTATTGATAAACAATTTAGTATTTAATTAGTTACTAAAGTTTTAACTACCAATTATTTACCAATTGGTAGCAAAAACGTTAATAACTAATTAGATACCAATTTATAAATTATTTATCAATAATAGAAATTAATTTAGAAACCAATAATTTTTTTAGTTCTTAAAAAGTATATAATTTAATTATTATAACAATTAATTATTTTTTGTTTTTAAAATTAATTTTTATTTAATAATTTTCTTGTAATGTTTATTAACGATCTTAATTGTTATATAGGATGCAAAAGAGGAATCTAATGTGCTGAAACAAGAAATCCAAAAACTGCAAAAGAGTATCAGGTACACAATATCGAATATTATTTTATTTTATTATATTATTTTTATCTTCCAACTGAATACTACAATTCTGTGTACACAATGTAATAAATTTTTTTTAGAATAGTTTCTTAATTTTGTTTTTCATCGGGATTTGATTTTTTTAAAGTACATTTTACTATGTTTAGAGAAGCAATATAAATGAAATGGTTTTTTGGTATGTTTAGTTGGTTCTTGGAATAACACAATTATCTAGTTTTCTTTTAAAAGGTGAATCAGTTTTACCAAATAAATATAAAATCATACCATTTTTTATATTAAAAATAAATTTTAAGTTTAATTAATTTTATAAAATTTATAATAAAATAAGATGAGATTTAGACTTATACAAATATTTGTTTGGTAAAAAATATATTATTTAGGTATTTGTTTGGAGTTGGAAACAAGACTTCGACGATGGATGAACTAGAAGTGCTAGAGAAGAATTTGGAAACTTGGATATATCATATTCGCTCAATGAAGGTAGTGAAAAATATTTTATTATATAATAAAAATATTTGTATATTATTTGTGTATTATACATGGATGATTAACTGGTATACGTATATATGATGAACAACAGACGAACATCATGTTACAAGAAATTGAAGCATTGAAAGACAAGGTTAGCATAAATTTATTATTCAATTTTCATATTTCTAAATATTTTACTTCTCATACTTCTATCCTTGCTATTATGTTTATAAATTAATTTCGGTGTATCATAAATTATCACTACAAAAAAATTATTAAATAAAAAATAATTTTAGAAAAAAAATAATTAGTTATTATATTAATTAAATTAAACACTAAAAAAATCATTTGTATCTAAAATAATTTCTATTATTTATAAAATTTATAAATTAATTTTTAAATTGTTATCTAATTAGTTACTCCAATTTTAACAACTAATTTGAAAATCTAAAATAATTAGTAGCTAAAATTTTAGTAGTTAATTAAATACTTTGATCCCTAAACCAAAAACAGTATTCAAACATTTTAAGTTAAACTATTTTTAAATAAACAGATAAGTTAAAATAAACACACTAATTAGTCATTCCACCACTTTATACACAAATTGAATTTGGAATATACTATTAGAAAAAAGGAGGTAAATAATAAAAATAAAATATAGGTATCTAAAAGAACAAAAGAAAATGAATACAAATTGATACAATAAAAAAGTTACTCCCTTGGTTTTTGGGATATTTAATTAATTCTTGTTAGATAAAAATTTGAATATTCCTTAAATATTTAAAGTGATTTAAGTTATATATTTCTATAGAGTGTAAATAAATCCAAACAAACCGAAATATTTGAATTTTAAACTTGGCTTATAAAAAGGTGAATCCTTTAAGTTTGATTTAAACTAATCTAATATTAAAAAACTTAACTTTTACTTGTTAATTTTTTTAAGACCATATTGTTTAGCTTAATTATTTTATTTTTATAAAAAAATTCTTAAATATATTCAAGTTTACCATCTTAGTATTTAATACACTTTAAGATTAATTATATGGTAATCCACGAATAGAAGATTATACAAATGTTTTCATACAAATAATGAGCTTAATTCAATTTCTTTTGCTTCGTATAGGTTCAACCTATTTTATACTAGATTCATACAAGCAAATCTCACGAAAAGAAAACCCTTTCTACTAAGAGCAATGATATTTTTAAACAAAATCTACAATCACTTGAAAATTAAATATATTATTATTCTATTTTACAATTTTGTATATATTAATTTAAAAAAAAACGTGGAAGTGGAAAAAAAAACTAGTGTAAAAGAACTTTCTTTTCTTTTACTAACTTTTTTGAAAATCTAAAACAAAAAGTGATTTATGAAGCCTTACAAAATGTAAAATAAAATAATTAGCGAATTAAACCTTTCAAAAAAATAAATGTATAAATTATACTTTTAAAATAAAAATTAAGAAACAAATTATATTTAAAGTGAAAGATTATGTAAATAATGAATTATATATAAATATATGTCATAAGTTATATATTATATTTTTTATTTAAAATTAATATAATTAGATCATCAATAATAATAAAAATAAATACAATTTATTTTTATAAATTCAATTTTACGTTGTTGTAGGTTTAATTTTTTATTTTCTTTTTTATAAAAAATAAATAAATTTTAAACTAAACATTCTTAAGTTATTATTTATTATTTTTATTTTATAAAAACTTATTTCTTTTTTTAATAATTATATTTCCAACTATTTTAAACATTAAAAATATTTTTTTACAACTAATACATTTATTTTTTAATGCATCCAAAGTTAAAATTATAATTTTTTTTAATTTATTAATTCTTTTTTTACTTTTGAAATAATGTTAGATAAAAAAATAAAAACAAAAAAGTATTAGATAGAAAAATAATAAAAAATAATAGATGAAAAAATAAAAGTGAAACTAGTATTATCTGATAAAAATAACCGATATATAAGACCTTAAAAAATTAAAATAAATAATTAACGACTTAAACCTTTCAAAACACACAACTACGTATAAAACTAATTAAACAAACATGATAAAATATATAATAGAAGGAAGTTCAATTTTTGTTAGAATGTTAATTTTTATTTTTTTTGTATTTGGGTAATTCTTAATATTTTTATATTATCAAAAACCAACTTTTTACCTTTTTGGACTGTAGGAGGGAACACTTACAGAGGCAAATAAATATCTCCATGCTAAGGTAATACCTTATTTCTATTTATTAAGTACACATTTTCCTTAAAAACAAGTTTAAGTACATATTTTGCTTAAAAACAAGTTGAAAAGTTATACTTTGTTCCAAAAAAATCATTCTAATATAAGTTTACATTTTACAGATTGTGGAGAATTCTGCAATTCATAACTTTGTTCAATTTGCCACAGATGCTTCATACCCACTGATTATACAAGATGGGAGTTTTCAACTCTATTAATGAGTTGTTCTATAATGTTTTAATTATAGCTTTAATAAAAGCAAAAAAATATGGTGACTGTGTTGTGTTTCACAACATTAAAAGTAAAGTATGAACATTGTACTTGTGCTATTACCAAATGGTGTGCAAACTATACAATAATTTGTAACATGAATATTGTGTTATTCCAATATTTTCCGAATAAGTTTATAGTTTATAATGTAAAAGTCAGAAAGGTGTGAATTCTGACTAGTATCTTTTCCATGTCATTGACAATAATGTAAAATAGTTTACGAGTAACGATGATATTGTATGTAATAATTTTGTATGTTGTATTGGCAAAGTGTTATGTTTTTATGTGTAAAATAAATACTATGAAAGACACCTAAATATCTTAACTTATATACAAAGAAAATAAAATATATAAACAATGGTTATATTATTGATATATTGACTAAATTAGACCCTACAAGAAAATCATGAAATAGAAATCATTTTTTAGAGACCAAAGTAATTAGTTACAAGAGGAACTAAAATAGAGACAATTTTAGAAATTAAAAAAAAAATTGGTTTCTAAATTAGGTTTTAACTACCAATTATTTAGTTTTTAAATTTAGTCTCAAAAACCTTGGTTGCTAATTAGATACCAATTTAGAAACTATTTAACAATAATATAAAATAATAGAAACTAATTTAGAAACCAATTTTTGTTTTAGTTTCCAAAATGGTCTCTATTTTAGTTACTATTGCAACTAATTATTTTGGTCTCTAAAAATTAGTTTCTATTTCATGATTTTCTTGTAGTGGATCCAAAAATGCCAAAGACTTTTGATCCAGTTTTGCTTGTTTTTTTTTAATTGCCTAGTTTTTTTTTATAAGTTAAATATATTAGGAAGAATAGTGTGCCCATTGCTATGTAATGGGTCCTTTTGAGACGAAGTTTATAAGATTTATTGATTTTTTTTTATGTACCTTAAATATTATTTTAATTTAATTTATTTATTATCAGTAAAAAAATGTCACAATTCATTTCACTCGAATCACATTATAATTATATCACTATAAGAAAATTATTAAATAAAAATTAATTTAAAAGACAAAAAATAATTAGTTGTTATATTGACTAAATTAGAGACTAAAAAAATTATTGATTTCTAAATTAATTTCTATTATTGATAAATAATTTCTAAATTTGTATCTAATTAATTAACTACCAAAATTTTAACTACAAATTATTAAGATTTTAAATTTGGTAGCAAAAGACTTGATAGCTGATTAGATACCAATTTACAAACTATTTATCAATAATAAAAATTAATTTAAAAATCAATAATTTTTTTAGTTTCTAAAATATCTTTAATTTACTCACTACAACAACTAATTATTATTTTTTCTCTAAAATTAGTTTCTATTTAATGGTTTTCATGTATAAACATTTATATTTTTTTTCCATGGTAGAAATTTGTCATACTTAGTATGAAATACTATAGCATATGCCGATGGAGTGGGTGTTGCTTTTATGATATTGATGCATGGTGGGACAGAAATTAGATTTGTGTATGTAGTGGATGAGAGCACATAATAGCATTCACATGGACATGTTCCTATGTGTGAACCAATCTTACTTTATCGTTCCTTCCATCACAAATAACATAAATATGCACTAAAAAAATGTCTCACTGTAAACTCTAATTATTCACCCACTCTTATTGCTACGCCATGCTCTTCTTCTTCTGCCTAATTTTTAAACGCATGCACATGCTTTCTCTCTCTGTCACAAACTTAATAACATCAAGGAATCAACACGCCAAAGCAAAGTCACAAAACACCTCTCACTTTCACCTTCTTTTACAACCTTGGAATCCACAACTTCATCACTATGCCTCCATTTTTATGCCTCTTTATCTCCTTCCACCTACACCATGGTTCATGAGTGTGTCGTCTGGGAACATAATTGCTTAAAAGTGAAGAAGACACTACAAGATCAACCTTCACTTCACAACAAATAAATGTCATAGCCATGTATATTAATAATCAATAAACTCTAACATTCTGCTTCTTCTTCTTCTCTTCTCTTGCGTATATATTAAACTCATAGCTCTAACACCTTATATAGAACTCTACTAGGGTACTTCTTATATTTTTTCCTTCATTCTTTCGAGCTAGCTAGCTTCATTATGTTTTGCATCCACTTCTACTAGGCCATTTGTTCTTCTGGGTAGGTATACCCTATCAGGATTACTTCTCAGTTCCATCCAAAAAAACTTTGGTTTCATGCTTCTTACGTTGTTTTTTTTGGCTTTAGATTGCATGTGGTTATAGTTTTTGGCAGGTTCGTTGTAAATAGTTGTGTTATTTGGATGCCTTTGTTTTTTTACACGAGTTAGATTATTCTTGAAATAGTTTATATGTATATATTGTTTTTTTTTTCTGATTAAAAAAACATTATCTTACGTTGTTTTTATATCATGTTGCCATAGCTTACTTTGTCTGTAAGTTTTACAATTGCCACAGTTTTTTTTTGTTCCGAGACACAGTTACTGTTTTGTTGCATATCGTACTCTTTCATCCGAAACTTCATCATCATACATTCTGAATTTGTTGTGAAAAGCTTCTTTTTTTGAAGTTTATTATATATAAGATTGTGATGCGATTCTCTCTCTACCTCATTTAGTTTGAATGTTTAATTAGTACAAAAGTGGCTGATTTGCAAGGTATAGCAGTTTGCTGATGTTTAATTCAGTACAAATAAGTTTTGATACAAATTTCCGAAACAATAACAATCTTTTTACCAAAAATAAGAATTTATATTAAGAAATCAACTTTTAAGTCTAATTTAAGGCTTATAAGAAGAGTGATAGCTCGTGAGACAATATATTATGCATAGTTTGTTAACGGTTTAATAGCGGATGATACGATAGACTCAACAAACTCTTGATATAATAGATTCGAAATGACTATGATATCATACTAAGAAGTAAACTTTAAACATAACTCAATCTCATAAAATTAACTTGCACCAACTTTATATACTATTAAATGTTCTAATATCTAGTGGGATCTCCAGTCTACTTAATTACTTTTGAAAAAAAAAATCTTTTTTTGCAGTCAAAGTTGCTTCAAACTAGTTGTTTCTTTTGCACTTTGATTCTTTCTTATTCAATTACATAGCCTTACTTATATTATTAGAATTGGAGTTTGCTTGCATTATTAGCACATAGTGCCATATCCCATACATATTGGCATTTGTTTAAAATCAGTTTGAGTCTACTAGAAGGCGTTGAAGTTACGTATTATATCATATGACACTTGTGATATTTATCATGGCTGTAATAATTTTCTTCCATGATTAGTTGCCACTTGGAATAAGTAATTAAATAGGTACCTTCTTGCATTCCCAATATGAAGCATAGGTTCTAGGTGTATCTTTTGCTTGCCTTCTAAACCTCAAGTAGATTTTGATGCATATGGGGTATATATTGCGAAACTTAGGAGCAAAGAATATGTGATACCATCTGTTGTCTTGTGTGTGTTAAGTACTTATTTCTTTTGTTGCTTCATCATCAAATATTATCACACAAGCCAAATCAAGATCACCCCATATAGATGTAGGGAATTGGACACTTTTAATTAGATTTCTAATTAACTTTTGAGAATATCTTTAACCCTTGATTTGTCTTAGTATTTAAGCTTGATCCTCGATGGACCATAGTGAATCATTATAAAAAAAAAATTAATCTTTGTTTCCAAGGAAAGAGAGCATGACACATAAAAGGCTAAGACTATTTTTTGAAGGAGAAGATCATATATATATATATATAGAGAGAGGTGTCAAAACAAGTAAAACTATATTTGTTAAGATTTTACATTCGGATCTCGCTTTTTACTATATAAGTTTATAATAACTTTTAGCATAAAGAAATTAAAAGAGAATTATACAAAACCCTGTCCAAATTTATTTAGAAAAAAGAGATACAATGTTTATAAACAAAAATTATACAAGTTATATAAGACTTATTCTATTTTTCTTGGCTTTCTCTCTCGGTAGAAGAACAAGTTGTTTAATTTTAGAAAAATAGTACATATACATTCTTTAATTTTACTACACCCTTTAAAGTTGAAAGTTGACATTGACGGATAATTGGGAGGCAAAAAAGCATTTTGGTAAAATTCTCCTAATTTATGGCCTACCATACGATCTGTTATATAAATAGGTAAATGTTCTTTTCCATTATGGATAACAATGGTATGACCAATCATTGTAGGTATAATGGTAGATGCTCTGGACCAAGTTAATATTATATCTTTTTCCGCTTTTGTGTTAAGCTTATTTATTTTTCTTAATAAATGATTCGCTACAAAAGGATTGAGTGAAAGAAAGTGTTAATCAGATTTGAGGTTGTGTGTAGATAACAGTTGTAGGAGAATTATGAAAACACAGGAATAAAAGGATTTTTAGAGGTGACAGAATAAATCATAATGAGATTTTTACTTTGGTGTAACTAAAGACATGGTCTTGGATAAAGTTCAAAGTCCGCAGGATATGTTTCTCATTTTCTGATTGATGTCTTGAGTCATTGGTTTCTATGAAGTCTGTCAAATTTTTTTAGTAGGTCTAGTTGTTTAGTAGAGGGACTTTAGTGGTGTTAGTTTTAATGCTTTATCAATTAGGTTTTATATAAGAGGTTACATTTAAAGTTTTTGCTTTTATAACGAGGTTGGAAAGAGACAGACTTAGGTATAAAATTTTTGTATAAGAATTGATGTATTTTTTCATTCATTTTTTTTGATAAAAAAAACACCCTTTAAATATCTAATAGAGTTATAACACTTATACTTTCACAGTTGATTCATCTTAAATTATTTATATTTTAATGTTTGATAGTTTTTAACAATATTACATATATACTTTTTTATTTTCATAACCCATCAAATAATAATATATTTACTTTCATAGTTGATTCATTTTAAGTTATTTATATTTTCATGTTTGATGACGTTTAGCAAAAAAAAGTGTTTATGTGGCATCATCAACGTAGAAAAACATAGCTTGTTAAATAGATGTCCAAAATTAACAAAGAAAGTAAAAAAAGAAAAAAGAACAATTTGTTCTATAACTATTTGATTTAATTGTAACAAAGAGACATAGAATGATATATATGTGGACCTTGGTTTACATATAGTAGAGCTCATCATGCATGCGTACCCAACATGCAATCTTTAACCTAACAAACCTTTCCATCTTCAGGGAAATATATAGATATATGGTTTTTTACTAACTATTTCATGTCCCATTAATTTTTTTTTCTCTCTTTTCAATTGAATATGATAGAAGCTAGATAGAAGTAGTAGCACAATAGTTAAGGTTTTGCCCATTACGTTTATTATGTACAGGCACTTAACAGTTCTTGCAAGTGATGTTTTAGCTAAGTACCTATAATTAGTATGTACCCAAACCAATTTATAAAGCATTCACTATTTCCACAATGCAATTGGGCAGCTGGAGTTTGATGTTGAGGCATTTTCTTGAGGCATCACTATCTCTTGTTTCTCCAAATGTCTGAACTGTACATTGCAATTGCCATTGTCTGTGCTGTGAAAGATATTGGCTGTGGAGTTTGTGTAGGTATTGAGTTTGGATGCATCTTGACTGAGTTGTGAAGCAACAAACTTGTCAAGCACTCTCCAATCAGTTACTTGATCCAGTGCTGCTTCATTGGAGTTGTTGTTGCCATAAGTTGCCTGAAAGTTTATTTGCTGAGTTTTTTTTTATCAGCGAGAAAGAATGAATAAATAGAAACACTTTATGAGTGATCCAAATCCAATCCTTATACAGACAATGAAAATAAAACACACACATCACTTCCAACACATCACTTCCAATAGAGAAAAAAAAACTACCACCTAACAAGAGAAATCAGAGCACTAACATACGCAGTCTCAACTAAAAATAACATAACTAACAACCTAATTAAACAAAACAAAACAAAAAGTACTTGAAAGAGACGCGTAATTCAACATCCCAAACAACCAATACTCAACTCACACAAGACATACAACGAGAGACTAGCAGAAACAAACAAGTGAGGAGAACAAAACACCAATTAGAGAAACGAGCAAAATGATGAGTAATAACCTGTTCTTCTTGTATGAGTAATGAGGGAAGTAGAGAAGTGGAGTGGTTCACATGATCTAGAAGATATGGTGGCATGGGATTAGGAGTTATGGCTGAAGCAGATTGAAGCAGTTTTGGGGTCTCTAGAAGTGGAAGCTGGAGAAAGTGGTCGCGAGGGACCTGATAGGGCAAATCTAGCTCTTTCTTGCAAGGATAGGGAAGCTGGTAGACCAAGTTAGATTGAGAGGTGTTGTTGGGTGAGTCCATGTCTTGAATGAAAGATACTTGATCATCGTACCAACCAGGAGAATCTTGTTCATTCACTTTACGCATCGTTGTTACTCTCTTCTTGAATACTCTACACACAACCCATCCTTCTTCCTGCTTCAATCATACAAAATTTCAAGTCTCCCTCCACATTTTTAGCTCATTATCAAATCTATCAGTGTTTCATCAACAAGGAAGGTGAACTATACTATAAATGCTACATGCATATGCATGCATGCATGATTTTATGTTCTTTCCTTTTATCGTTGGATTAATAGTTCCCAATAAGGTTTAATAGCTCGTGAGAGTCTCTGCTGCACACATTAAATCTTCAGTAGTTTATTGTAACACGCTATAACTGTAAAATGAACTCAATGTTGCTCTTTATTTTTCTATATGGTGATGCTTATAATTGAAGATGAATAAAAGGGTTATTTATATTTTATAGAGTCTGAGTTTTTAAGACAAATTTCTATCATACTTTTTTTTTCTCTCTACGGACAAATCATACCAAAACCACTGTTCAACGAATATAAAAAACTGAAACAGTGTCAAAGTATCATCTTCTTTGAATTAACATGAGCTAAATATTGAGAAACAGTTTATTTTTCTGTGTGAAAAGCTTGTGATTGCAGAAATGAACTTGCCTGTGGAGTGCCATTTTCATCTGTTTCAAGGCGATATTCATGCATTATCCAATCTGACTTTTGTCCATTTGGAGCTCGACCTTTGTAAAAGACTAAGGTTTTCCTCATCCCTATCAACTCATGTTTTGAATAGATTGCTTTGTCTCTTCCAGTTGCTTTCCAAAACCCTGCTGCAGTTGCTCTATTTGTGCGAGTTCCAGTTGGATACTTCTTATCTTTATGGCTAAAGAAGTACCATTCATTTTGCTCTTCCGTTCCTATTCTGCAAATCTCTTTAAAATTTTAAACAAAAAAGGAAAAACAATGAAGAAGTTAATTAACAATGTTTCTGCTGATAAAAAAAAATGAAAAAAACGAATGAATAAGTAAGAGAAGTATTTGAGAGATACTTCAATTCCAATAAAAAAAACGAATGAACTAGATGGAGTAGTGCTACCTTGAAGATCCCATGGCTCTATTTTGTAGAGGTCAACATCTTTTATGACATCCAAGTCAATCCTCCTTGAAGCCATTTTCTTCCGAAGGTAGTAATCAACAAGTTCTTCATCTGTTGGATGGAACCTAAAACCGGGGGGTACATGAGTGAAAGTATCCATGTTCTCCCTCACTCCTGCAAATTAAATTGGATCAAATAAGTATGATACTAAATATTGCAATTGTAACTTTTTTTTTATCATTAATAATGAATAAATAAATATATATCGCTTCATAGGAATTAATCCTTATACAACTCAGGAAATACATTTTAAAATCAACCAAACTATTCTAAAACCAGAAACCAGCAAACTAAAAACTAAATCTAAATAGAATTTAGACAAACATAGGTTCAAGAAAAAATCTTTAATGAGCCAAAGAGAAAGTCTCATTAAAATGTAACAGTACACTGTATATACAATCAAATCATTTGTTATATGCAAGCAACAGAAAGTTATTAGCAGATTGGAAACTGAGGGAAATTCATTTTCCAAATAAAGTTATAAAATTAATTTCCACTTTAAACCAGGTGAAAGGATCATTAACATCTGGATTCACTATTATAATCAATGCATCGCCACCAAATATCTCACTTGAGCCATTCAAATTGGAAGGACAAATAACTGTTTTGATAAGGCAAATTTGATCATTAAAAGAAGTAGTGAGGCATTGTTCAGTTCCTTTTCTTTCGTTTTGGTTTAATAATGTTTTCCCCGAACTTATTGACAGTAACCATGATTAGAGTGAGTTAAAAGTAGTTTTCCACTCATTAGTAAAGCATATAATAGTAACTTTTTGAAAATTAGTGAATGAGGTTCCCGTACGACAAATAACAAACTTTTGCGCATAAATTAGCTACCCAGTAATCGACTTCAGTCCATAAACTCAATAACAATCATCAAGTTTATCACTAATCCCAATTTAATTACTTTTTATAACCCAAATTAATTACTCTCACTAATTTTAATGGATTTATATGAATTATATACTTTTTTTTTTATGTAACTCGTTTTTCTTTCTATCTTTCACTGTCAAATTACCTGAATTATCTCCCCTTTTTCCTCCTCTTTTCCTGTCAAAAAGTTGGAAAAAAAATAAATTATATTTTTTTTACATAACAATAACACATCTCCTAAAACCAAACCAAAAACTAAAAACACCTAGAACACAACAACCAACATTTAACCAAACACTAAAACAAAAAACTAACACTAAAAAAACAAACAAGACTAAATCAGATACATGCAAATGAGAGAATAATCATATACTTAGCTATACATGTGAACAAAATGTCTACAATGTGTTAAAGATTATCGATGAGAGAGTGAGTATATGATAGAATTGTAATATAATATATATGGAGAAAAGGCATGAGCATGATGATTATGAGTGTGAAATACTCACATAGTCAACACACATGCGATAGGAGACACGCACAAGACTTACTAGTCCTAGATGAACATACAAGTGAGTGTCACTCATTGTGATAGCCACTAATATATGACCCATGCTTATAAAGGGATAAAGTTCATGAACCTTCTTATAATGTCCAACAGTATATATGCTTAAACTTAAACAAGATCATATAGAAAATACCCTCCTTCGGGGTTGGAGAAAAGGAGGTGCAAATCAAACGAATGAAAAAACCCCTTTGAATTTGCTCACATTAAGGATACATATGTTGAGTTTAAGATCTGCAATTTCAGAACTCTCACACTTCTATTTTTGGGTTATGTCATGCCACTTCTACATCTTATGTTTAGTCTTGAAGACAAAGCAAAGAAAATTAAAAAAAGAATTTAGACAGAAAGTGTAAGAGAGCTCACAGATCAAGCTAGCAACAGCAGTCTTCACAGATCTGGTATTCTGTCACGAATCTTCCTTCAAAGTGAGAAGAAATGGTGCTGTGGTGATATATTGAGGAAGCTCCTAAACCAGACAAAGATTTTCAACGCAATAAAAGCACTGAAAAAGGTTGAAACAGTAACAAACACAAGTCCTCGGGAATAGAACCTCGACTTTTTCTGTGAGCTTTTTGTTCTCTCACAAGAAACAACCTGTGTTTTACTTGTGGGATCGGATCCCGAGGAGGAAAAGGCATAAAAGAAGAACTGAAAGGATCAACGGCGGAAATAGTTGTCTTTGTTTCTGGAAAAAGTAGGTTAACTAAGAAGGAAAAAAGTAGCATGAAAAAATAAAACCCTAACGATATACATGCTTCTCTTTGGTTTCTGGCAAACAATATGCGGTATATATATGTGTATGATGAAGAAGATCTCAGTGTCGGTTTGGCTGAATTGGTGGGAAAGGTTTCTGAGGGAGAAAAGGTGGCAGAAAAATGGAAGAGGTGCAAGGAAATGGTTGTGTTTCTATGTATCTGTGAGGAAGCTTTGTAGTGTAAAGAGTGTAGAGAGGAAGGTGAAACGGTGAAGGAAGAGAGGAAGTAGCATCTCAGACCAATCACGAATCTTAAAGGGTTGCCACAAGGCACTAAAAAGAGTAAGGGGGGCATTGGTGGTGACGTAATGGAACAGCCAAGGCTCTGGCTTTTGAGAAAAAGGCATGCATATGCATTCCCTCACACACAAATGAGGCATGGTGGCCCCCTCCTTCATTCTTAGTCCCTACCATTTCCACTACCTTCGATTCTCAACTGTAATTAAATTGTCATCATGCTCTCAATTGGAAGTGACACTGGATCCCATGGATGTTCTATGGGACATTGCCCTCTCTCATATATGCCAAATCTTCAAAACAAAACCAACACATATACCTAGCTTATCTTGTCTCAAATCTATTAAAAAACATTAACAGGTTGTGTGGTTTGTTGTTAGGCTTCTACAAGGTATTCTATTTATTGTATTTTTCTGTATAAAAAGTCTTAGGACGTCAAGCTTGTAATAGTTTGGTGTGGTTGGAATTCTGATTCGACTAGATGTGTTTGTGCTTGTCAAAGGTATCTTCAGCGAGTCTCTCTCAATTAATAGTTGTTGATACGGTGGTAGAGTCGGTCTTTAAATTCTAAGTCATTTTTTAGCTAGTTGTACCAGGATAGACCGTCAGAGGGTTTTTTTGAGGTGTATGTCTCTTTTGCTTTGTAAGAGTAAGAGGGTTGGACCATCCCTAATGTAGGTGACATTTATTATATCTTTTCTTGCTAATAAAAAAATGTGTTTGTATTTGTAAGGAATTTAAGCTCTCCTGTTTGTATCAGGATTGTGGTATCTCTGTAATATTTCTATTATTTATTTATTTATTGTTGATAAAGAAAAACCTATATCTCTTTTTTTGTTAACTCTCTATAGCTGATTTTTTTTTTTATGATAAAAAAACACCAGTGATGGTTGTTTGCCTTATAATTAGTCTAATGATACAATTCTTGCAGGCCTTGCATTAATCTCAAATGACCATTAACCATATATGGTAGTAGTTAGAACATATTACCTCATTAATGTCAAAGTTGTTCCCTCACAATGGCTGTTCCTCTAATAATTATATCAGAGTAAATGTGGAAAAGTTAATGTCTTTAAAGTGATAATTATTTCATTTGTCTTGAACCAGACAAAAGAACAGAATATATAAATTAGTTGTTTGAAGCAAACACTTTCTTTTCCTTATTGAGTAAAATTAACTACAATTTCTTGAAGTAAACTTTATTCAATAGGTACTTCTTAAATATTAGTCAAATATGTGTACTGTGAGGATAATCTTTCTCAGTACTGTGAGATACAATTAATCTGCTTTCTTCCCAAATGCACAAAAATAGATGATTATGCAATGCTCATTGCAGGGACTTAAAGTCAAAAGGAAATAGAAGGCACTGTGCAACTCATTTTGACCAATGTAATTTTTATTAAACTGCATTAATATTTATTGTTAGTTCAGAAAAATAGCAGTTAGGACACAATGATGGTTTTAATTTTAAAAAATTTGTATTAGTGTATAATGAATCCCATATATATTGGTATGGCATGATTTCATTATTACAATTAGATGTAACTAATTTTGTTGAGAACAATGCGTTTCCATCACACTATCGAGGGTCATAATTGATGTTATATATCTATAGTTCTCACAGGTGGTGAACTCATTACGGAATTCAGCCCCCCCGTCCCGTTCTCAGAGACTTCACATGTTTCATCTACTTAAGGTTACCTTTTCTTTTATAAGGAAAAAAATAATAAATAATATAAGTATTTCAGATAAACATGTTGGTCTAAACCTACTAACACTACTACAGTAAAAATTCGCTCTGCTTTGTATTCCTTTTTTAATTGGTGTTTGGAACCTATAGTACGAATGATTCTGAAGTTTTTTCCCTAGCACAACTTAAGGTTTGGTCATGGATTGTTTCAAAGATATCGTCAGTGAATTTTTCGTTCTCTGAATGGTGTCTTGAACCCTTGGTATGTATGTATTCGCTTTAATATTCTTTCTTTAGCTGGTAGTGTAGGGAAAGGTAGTAGGAAATTCCTTATGATTTAAATGTATAGGTGGAAAGGTATTTCTGTTCATTCTTGTTTTGTATGAGGGTTGAACCATCCCTTAAGTAGGCCGTTTTATTTTAGTTGTTTCTTGCTGATAAAAAAAAACCTATAGTATGTATGAGGATGATGTCTTGAAGTTTGTTTTTTCAGGGTTTGGTGTGGGCAAGGTTTTTTTTTTTTAGTTAGTCGTTGGTAATCGTATGAAGTTTATCTTTTTTGGTGTACCATGTATAAGGGTTGAATTATCTCTGAAGTGATTCACATTTATTAATTTTTTATTACTGATAAAAAAAAAAGATTCAAAGCAAAACAACAATCCAAAATTGTCCCTACCCCACCAAATACTTTTTAATAGATTTCATACAAAACAACGACCTTAAACACCAATCAAAATAAAAAAACTAACTAAACGAACTTCAAAGAAATCCACAACCATACCTTCCACGGCAGTATAGTGAAGATTTCTATGCATTTTATCCTCCTTCTTGAAAATCTTCTAATTTCTATATCTTCACAATTGACTCTTATTCACACACAACCTCATTTTCCATAGTCATCTTAAAATTTAACAAGTGTTTTTTTCTAAGAACCTAAGGCTAGTTATGCATGTATGAATCCCCACTTCTTTGCATTTGGGTACTACATTTTAACATAACCATTTTAGTCTGCACGTGTAATTACTTTTATTTATATATATGTACATAGAAAAATAACTGTTTAATTTTAATTTGGGTACATTGTGTATATAATCATTTGGTTGAGATTTTATTAGAATATCGATCACGTGTTTGTGATGTTTGACACGAGATAAGTTAAAATTGAATGTTTTTTCACCAGTTATGGATTGATTTCTTGTTGTAGTTTGTGTAGATTCTCACACTACTTACTTTTATATTCATGTCTGGTGTTTTGAGATCTTTAATATGTTGTACTTCAAAAGCAATATACATCGTCATTACTTTGTATACATAAAACAGTGTCATACTTTTGTAATCTCATTATTGAATTAATTAAATATACCGCATGGAGAATGAAATAACATTCTTTTAGAAGGTATATATTAGGTTTTATTTGCAGTAGAGATTGCAAAAAAAAAAAAAAACTGATTAAAGGTCCATGTGAGAGAATTAGTTTGAGCAAAGTACATCATAAAACTTAACAGCTTATTAAAAAAATATTACAAACTATGCACATTAATTCAAAAAAAATTATAGTTATTATTTTAGAAATGATTAAATATGTTTTTCGTCCCTATACTATAACGCGAAATTAATTTTTGTTTTTATTCTAAACTTTATACCTCTTGAATATTTTGTAATAAAGAAACTATTGAAATGAGTCTTTACAATTTATTTTTCTGATATAAAAAACAATTTTTTTAGAGTGAACTATATTATAATATTACAATATTTATGTTAGCTTTTTCAGCTGTGAACTATATCATAAAATTCATGTCAATGATAAATCAACATAAAATATTTTAACATCTTAATTCACGTATGAAATCCATTTGTTATATAAAAAAATTAACAACAAATTATTTTAATAGTTTATTTTTCATAAGTATCTAAATTTTTTGAAATTTAAATTAAAAATAAAAACGGCGACAAAAATATATTTAACCATTTTACAAATATATTATGAAGTTTTTTAATTGTAATTGTAAAAGTAAAGCCAATTGCAAAGCGGCTAAGCCGAGGAAGCCGAGCCGATGAGTGAGCAGTGTGGTGGAATGTGGGACCCACCTAAGTTTGATGGCTGAGTGTACGTAGCGGCTTGTGGTCCGGCGTGAGCTAGCCTATATGATTAGCATTGCAAGTTGGGCTGAGTTGTGCGGAGCCCACTAGGGTACGTGGGCCCAAGACGTGGTCCATGACGGGCTTTTTCTGTTGGGAATTGGGAAATTGATGTTCAACACTTCACACACACTTTAGTGCAACAACACGTGCAATTTTAGCCGAGTGGGCAGTGCGAGTCATTATAGCAGTACAAACTTATTACTCACAACCTAATTATTCTTGTGCCTGTTTTCTTGAACCCAAATATTACTTTGTCTTTTTAGCACCAAAAGAAATGGTTGTTCACCAATATAATAATTGTGTAAAACTTAAGGACAAAAAGTGAAGCATTGAGTTGTTTTTATTCAACATAAACCAATATTGGTTAAGACAGACTTTTTGACACGAATATGATACGGATACAGAGATATAGATATATATTTATTTATAATAAAAAAATATTTTTTATGATTAATTCAAAAGAATTTGTTTCTTATTTTTACAATCATAACAAAAGTATATATAAAATAAATATTTTTTAAATTGAGCACTTTAGTGAGATATGTGTTACAAATATCGATATTCGATATATGAGTCTAATACAGATACATCATTTAATAAGAGGGTCTGATCCTCGTAGTATTAATTTTGGAAAAGGTTGTGATATAATTGGGTTTTGTGTGAGCGTGGGTATTATTTGCACCTCACAATAATAATAGGAACAGCACCAATAACGAAGGATTGAAGGAATCACCCATTAATCAATGTTTCAAATAAATAAAAAAAGAAAATGTAGTTGACCTTTGGATGTGGGGTTGTGATTGAATGAAGTGGGCCCTAGTGATGAATCATCACTTGTTGGTGACGTGGCAAGGCAACAAATGGGAGTGGATGCGGCTTCTGAAATGCAGATGGGGCCCCACCTCTGATATCACTATCTCGTTTACATTATGGATGTTCCTCCCATTTTGTGCAGCATCGTAGGGTTCCATGTCTAGGGTTGCTATTGCTTGCTTCTCCCCTACACTTTTATACTTCCACAAGACAATGTTGCCCTTTACACCACCCTTTCTTTCCAAGGACCCTCCTCAAGTTTTGTACCATTCTCTTCTAGATAAAAAAAGACTTTGTTCATTTTAGAATATTCAGTTTAATAAGAATAAGTGTATTTATAATTAAAGATCTGAACCACTCACTTAGTTTCTTGTGTCTTCTCTTATTTAGACAAGAATCCTCTGTCTTTCTTGTCAATCTTGTTCAGTAATAAACGTCATTATCCATTTACAACTGACAACCAAGAAACTCTCGATCTGATACAATATTAAATGAGTTTATAAAAAGAGATCGAAAGACAATATGCTTTTACATTATATTGGGTTCGATCCATGATGCTACATCCCCCAATCTCGAACCTGATCCAACGAGACTATCAGTCTTTCCATCATACTCGGCCCATAACACTACACATTCAATCACGATAAAATAGGAATATGAGTTTTGGAAATCACATGTGATTCAAAGATAAGAACATTATAAATATATACAAATTTTATCTTATAAATCAGTTTTATATGATTAAATTAAGTTTAAAATTCACTTCTAAATATAATATAGAGTTATTTAAAGTTTATTATATTTAAACATCCAGTGTCAAACTGTTATCAAACTACCAGTAAATATATAATCTTTTAAAATATTCTCAAAAAGAGAGTATAATGTAAGTGAGGTGAGCATGAAATGGTAAAGCTGTGAGTATTAATACATACAGGTATGGTACAAATGTGTTATCAGAAATATAATTTGTAATGATGTAAGTCACTGTCATATACTCTATATATAAACTTTTACCCTGTTCTGCCAGCCAAAATTGAGGGAGAAGGATCTTTGGAAGAAAACTGAAAGCAAGAGAAGCATCAGGTGGTTTTTGTTGGGTGAGACAAACATGAAAATATGAGACTATTGACATGGTTCTAGGAAACAAAGAAGGGTGGAGACTAGTTTATTTTATTTTCTGTGGGGGAACATGGAGGCCATTACTCATTCACAAGAAGATCAAGCTCCATGTGAATCAAAAAAAGTCATCATTTTTTTATATGATATTAATGATCCTCGCATCAAAGTGAGCCCAGAAAAACATCAGTAAGTTCTTAAAAGAGAACAAGAAACATTATGTGTATGTATGTGTATCCATGTTTTGTCAACTTGTTTCATCAATGAACCTCTGGGGTTAATGATTTTAATAATTGTGTTAATTTTGCAGTTTCCATTGTGTCATGACCTTGTTTTCAGAAATACCTAAAGTTATTAGATGATAACAAAAACATGGAAATGTAGATGATTACATGTTGATTTATGTGTGGCACCTTAAAAATGATAAAACCAATTATAACCGTAATAATATGAATACGATATGGATAGGATTAGAAGAAATGTGTTTAGAATGATCATATTCACTAACTTTATGCAATAAACTACTTCATATTAATCACAAGACACTTGTATTTTATTTTGTTTTCACACGCCAGAAAGAACATGGATATGTATGAGCTCTTCATTATGTCATGCTCTCGTAGTAAAATGCAAATGGTTATATAAGATTTGAATTTTCTCTATCATATATAATGAATTAAAGGTCATGATCCCAATCCCATATGGTTAGTAAAACTGCTTTTGGATTTTTTTTTACTTATTAATTAATAATATTTTTAAAAATAATTTGTAAGAGGTCTTAAATATTAACATTTTCTCTAATTGTATATTTTCTCTAGTTGTATACCAACCTTATATTATTAAGATAAACATATTTATTGATATATTATTTGAAGCATTATTTTTAAAGCTCCAATTCTAGCTATTGTTAATAAGTAATACTGCAAATAAATAAATAAATTATAATTTATGAGAATTAAAAATAAATAGTGATAAAAAAATAAAAAATAATTCAGACAAAAGTATTCACGATGTCAAACTTAAAATATTTAGTATATCTAAGAATGTATAAAATTTGAACTAGTGTGTAACGTGTCTTTCTTTCTGGTGTATTCTTTGATATATACTAAAATTTTTATCCTAATTCTTTTCTGACTTTGTTATTGGTCTAATTCAATAATAAATAAGATTGATTATTTAATAGTTTTTGATTTAACTGATACGATATTAATGTCTTTAAATATAAATATCAATAGGCAAAATATCAGACTTGACCCAACAAAAACAAATTTAACTTTATTCACATAAATTAAAAACATATTTTCAAAAAACTATTTTACTAATAGAAATAAATTGGAGAAGAAGGTTAAAACTCAAATCAAGCATACAACAACCCTTCTTAATTTGAAGTGCTACATAATAAGAATGGTCAGTCACATACATAAATTTATTAATGTTCATCGGTCTATGATCTATGACTTCTAAATTGAAGCTATTTTTAAAGTTAACACAACCAAAAAAAATGACCCACTTTAATAGTTATGCCCTTTCAACTAAAGATTAGAAAAATTGTTAGAATCATTTGATTAATTAATTCCCATGCACCACTCTATCACATACTTTATCAAATATCATAACTCGTGTTAGTCAACGTTTACCTAAAAATTATTATCGATAGTCTCAACTAAAGGACACTAAAATTAATTCTACAAGTTCAAAATCTCAAACGTTTTTTAAAATAAATATCACGGGTGCTCAAACTAGTTCAACGAAATTAATTATAGAAAAACTAAATTAAATTAAAAATAATTTATGCAAACCAATTTGAAACTAAAACACTCATTCAAGCAGACCCAACTACACTATTTTTTAATTTAATAAATTACATTTTACATTTTTGAACTACACTATTATTTTAGTTTAGTTGACTATATAGGTCTTTTAAGGGAATACTTTTTCTTTAAAAATTAAATTGATTTAATTGTCTAAATTATATTATTATTATATAAGGAAAGAGAAAAATAAAGAAAAATTATCACTATATTTATTTTAACTCAAATTCGTACATAAATTTATTTAATTATTCAAGATGTATACCAACCTTATATCTAATAAACCAACGTAATACTAAAGCTTTAATATGGATGATTTTTTTTCAATAATGGTAACTTTTTCACCATATGATGTAATGTTTTTTTTCAAAGTGCAATACAATTTTTAGCAATATACATTACAAGACACAAAAAATAATTAGTTACTATACTAATTAAATTAAAGACTAATATAACAATTAATTATTTTTTTATCTTTAAAATTACTTTCTATTTCATGATTTTCTAATGATATTTTTGCTCATAAAAGAAATAGTAATATATATTTTAATTACTGATGAAAGTTTATAATTAAAAATTCACCTAAAAGAATGAGTGACTTTAAGAATAGACCATAAATGATTATGTGAATATTTTTCTTGAAGTTTTTAAGTAGTGCACTAAATTATTTTTTTAATAGTTAAGTTTTTTAAAAAATTAACCAAAAATTAGTTTAATTTTTTTTTTTAATAAAACAGTTAAGTTTTTTTTTATATTTTAGTTTAGTTTAATTTTTTTACACCCTAATAAATATAAGCCCAACTGTGATGAGTTTAAAGATTTTACGTTTCCTTGAATTAATGAGGACATCGTTTTCCTCTAATCAAATTGAGTAGTTAATAAGGACATCGTTTTCATATTAATGTACACGTTTTAAGTCTTAGTTCTGAATACCATATTCAGTTTCACTATATTTTCCATGAAACCCTTAAACTTTCATAAATATGTGGAAAACTATAATGAATTGTTCATATAAAATTTGGAATTTCTTTTGGAGTTTTTTTTTATTGATAAAAAAATATAGATATTTTAGAGATACCTCAACTTTCATATCAGATATATTTGGAAATAAAAATAGGTTTTTTTTTTAGAAAGAGTATATTTTAGATTTTGATTTTAAAAAATAAGATTTGTTTTCTATTTTTATGGAGTATCTCTCACGTACTTCAAATAATTTAATTTATTTATTTATTACTATAAAAAAAACTAAAAACCAATAAGGCTTTGTTCATTGTTTTGGATTTTAGTGTTTTTAAAGTAATGTACGGATATTTTAAAATTAAATAAAATTTCAAGAGATTAAATTGTTTTTATTTAAATTTTAATTATAATGTGCCGACAACATAATAGTTTTTTATATTGTCAATAAATAATATATACATATCATATTATTAAAACAACCATTTGGGAACTATCCATTTTAAAAAAAAACTCATATTCAATTTTGTCTCCAAAAGAAGATAGTACTTACATTGAACATAACTATGAAACGTAGAAGAGCAAAAATAAAAAAAAATGTAATTCATATAATATAATTATTGTTCTCAGCCGAATCTCTCATCGAAAGCTTAGAAATATTTTTTCTATCCGTTACAATGATCAATCTACAAATTATCATAATCTTTAGTTTTTTTTTTCTCTTTCTTTACGTTCCCCAAAAATCCTCCTCTTTCTCTTTGATACTTTTAGTTTTTTTATCCTATTTTCAAGAAAACCGTTCTCCTTTGTCTTTGCTCCAAGTTGAATAATTATTTTTATTTAATAATAGATCGAACATCACAATTATATAATGTTTTTATTACTTTTTTTTTTGCATTATTTATATAAAAAAAATCCTATTTCTCTCTTGTTTGCAAAACTTTATTAATTTGGAAGTAGCTAACATTACAGACACCCACTTCATACGCAAGTTCCCAAGTGCATGCTTTATTCCTCCATTTGTGTCAACATTTCTCTTTTTCTTTTCCTATGTATCTTCTCTGTCAGTTCCCTTTCCTTACTCATGCAAATGCTTTCTTGCTGCCTTTTTAAGATAAACATAATCCATACGCTTAACTTTCTTAAACTTTTTCATGGATATACGCTTCTTTAAGGTTGTTTATTTAACGTCCATTTGCATCATATATATTCATGCATATGTATGTATGATGAGTTAGTTAGTCCTTTCCCTTCTTCCAAGAAATCAGTATACACATAGAGAACATCATTGTATCGATATTTTCACAATGTTACAATTAAATGTTACAATTAAAAGTTTGATCTTGAGTCTCATTTAAATTTTGATTTACAATTTTTTTTTATTCTAACCGGTGTTTTAAGCCGTTGATTTATAAGAAATCTATTAAAAAACATTATCAGGTTGTGAGGTTGTGGGGTTTGTTGGTAGACTTCTGCATATAGTATAGTTTTGTAATAGGTGTTTTGCTCATTATCTTTTTCGTGTAAGAAGTGATTCGGCTGGATGTGTTTGTATTTGTAGGAAATTTAGGTTCTTCTGTTTGTATAAAAATCGAGATATTCCTGAAATATTTCTATTATTTATATATTTTTTGTATAAAAAAAATAGAGAAAACATGGGTTTCCGACAAAGGTTAAGGTTAGTGTTGATGATAAGAGCGTTGGTCTGCACCATGCTACCATTGATGAGTTGTGTGAATGCGAGGGGTTTGCAGCATAATTATGGAGAAGCGTTGTCAAAGAGCATATTATTCTTTGAAGGGCAGAGATCAGGGAAGCTGCCACCAACACAGAGAATGACTTGGAGGAAGGATTCTGCACTTCAAGATCTCTATCTTCTCCCTCCACACACTACTACTACTGCATTTCCTTTCCTTCCCAAAGTACTCACTTCAACCTTTCACTTCCTCCATTGTTTCATGCTTCCATTTCTTTATTTACAACATATGCTCTTCATCTTCTATTGCAATGCCACGTTGTGCTCTTTCTCAATACACAAAAGACACAATTATAATACGTAACTTCACCCTAATAGTAATATATAATTTTCAGTTTTACTCTTATTTTACTGGTTTTGATATGCATGTGTGTAGTTGAAAGTAATGGCTCTTTGTTTTCTCATACGACATTTAAAGTTAGATATAGCTTTAGGAAAATTGATGTTTTTGAAGCAATGGTATTGGGTTTGGAAATATGAATAAATGAACTGATGAGGAAGACGATTGGGCAATGCAATGAGCCATGAAATAGGTTGACTTGGTGGGGGGTTACTACGATGCTGGTGACAACGTGAAATTCAACTTTCCAATGGCGTATTCAACGACCATGCTGGCGTGGAGTGTTATAGAGTTCGGAAAATTCATGGGTGCAGATCTTAAACATGCGCTAGACGCTGTTCGTTGGGGCAGTGACTATTTTCTGAAAGCCACAAGCATCCCTGGAATAGTGTTTGCACAAGTTGGTGACCCTTATGCTGATCATAGCTGCTGGCAGAGACCTGAAGACATGGACACTCCCAGAACAGCCTATGCTGTTAGCAGGGACCACCCTGCTTCTGAACTCTCTGCAGAGATTGCAGCAGCACTTGCAGCATCTTCTATTGTCTTCAGGAAATATCACCTTGCTTATGCTTCAAGACTTCTCCGAAGGGCCATCATGGTATATATATATATATAAGAGAAAAGTCTATAAATATATTTATATATGCTGCTTCATACACCTTCATTTTCTTCTCACAATCATATAATCTGGTTCAATTTTGAAATTAGGTGTTCGACTTTGCTGATAAATATAGAGGATCATACAATGACAGCCTTGGACCGTGGGTATGCCCCTTCTATTGTGATTTTAGCGGCTACCAGGTACACCAAGATTAAAGTGGATTCTAGTTTTACAAACATTGCCAATGGTATCAGAAGGAAAATACTTATATAGAATGTCAATGATGTCTATAAATATAGGATGAATTGGTGTGGGGAGCAGCATGGTTGTTGAAGGCTACTAAACGCCCTTATTACTTGGATTACATTGACCAAAATATTCATAATCTCACAAACTTTGCTGAATTTGGATGGGACTCAAAGGATGCTGGCATCAACGTGCTCCTTTCAAAGGTACATAACACTATTTTTCTTGTTTTGAACATTAACCGTTGTTTCTTTTTTGCAGCTACCTTATTTTTACATTTGTTCATATTTTACTACATGGTGAGTTTGTGTTCTGGGTGATGATTCTTTAGTTTTTCTGACCATGATCACTGGCAGCTTCTAGTTAATAATACCAGCTCAGATTCTAAGCCTTTCATCTTCAATGCGGAGAAGTTTGTCTGTGCTGTGCTGCCTGAATCACCATCAGTATCAGTCAAATACTCTCCAGGTAGATTAGTTACACATAAGTCCAAAAGTATATAATCACTTGAATTATGGGCAAGTTTGCATTGTTGGATTCAGAGCCTTTCCAAACTCTCATTTGGTGTTGATGATTTGACCCGGTTAATTACACTTTTGAGAAATTAGGTGGGCTTCTATTCAAGCCTGGGGGGAGTAACCTACAGCATACAACAGCAATCTCATTCCTGTTTCTGGTTTATGCTGGCTATTTGAAGAAGACAAATACAGAGATTGACTGTGGTGGTAATGTTTTTGCTTCTCCAACCCGACTTAGACAAATAGCAAGAGGCCAGGTACATATTTTTGTGAATATAATCTATGAAATATAGCTTTTGTGGCGAAGACAGATAACCCTCTTCTAGAACATTAAAGATAACTTGAATCGGTTGTTTTACCGAGTTACGAAGGTTCTGTAACGTTATTGACCCTTCGATGTCGGAGCATTATGGCATGTTTGACTGGATCGATCCATGACCTTACATCCTCTTAACCTCGCGTGAGCCAATGAGGCTTAACAAACCGCCTCATCCTTTCACCTGACCTGATTGGGTCCCCCTCATTCGACTCGTATATGGATCGGTCCATGATCTCACAATAACAATCTATTAGTTTTATATATCTCATTTAGAAAAAGAAGATAGTTAATATGGTATCAGAGTTATTTTGAGTCTATCCTAACTTTGTTGGGTTTATTAGGTCACCCGCTATCGGACCGTTATCGAATCATCCATAATATATAGTCTCATGCGTGAGTTGGTAACCTCAGCGTGAGAGAAATTTGTTGGATATCTCATATCGACTAGAGATTATAACATTTCATAGTATATAAGTGAGTGCAAATCTCACTTTATAAACTGGTTTTATAAGATTTTACTTTCACCTATATACTATGAAATGTCTTAATCTCTAATCGACATGGATCCCTAACAGAATCATATGCATAAAAAAATTTAACATGGTATCTTAACATCTAATGTTGTTTTGTATTATACATTTGATGGTGCAGGTGGATTACATACTAGGAAGCAATCCACTGAATATGTCATACATGGTAGGATATGGAGCAAAATATCCTGAAAGAATACATCATCGAGCGTCGTCATTGCCTTCGATGGATGAGTACCCTCCTCACGTTGGTTGCAAAGAAGGATCATTTTATTTTGAAAGCCAAAATCCAAACCCCAACTTGCTCACAGGAGCTGTTGTGGGGGGACCTTATCTCAATGATTCATACGCAGATCATCGAGCAGATTTTGTACACTCTGAACCTACAACATACATCAATGCACCTCTTGTGGGTGTTTTCGCCTACTTCAAGTCACATTCACCCTAAACTTTTCAGACTTCATTCTCCATACAAACTCCTTTTTACTTCTTTTTTTCAATAAAGTTTTTATGCTGGTATGTCTCTAACACCCAAATTTCAACTATTCTCAAGGGAGTAATATTAAAAGGAAACAAAAGAGAATCTCTATCTTACTTACTTTCTATTTTTTATTATTAATGTAGCATCGTGGCTTGAATCCGACTAAAAAAGAGGTGAGTCGGTTGGTGATCATGATTACCGAATCAACTTAAGTTTAGTTTCATTGACTTATGTATGAGGTTAGAGGACTATAGCATCGTGGATCGAGCCCGACTCTAAGAATAACGGTCGTCTGACTAGTTATGTGATTAAGGGCATTGTCCGTGAAAATCAGAAAATCCCGAATAGTAGAAAACAAACATTTATTATAGAATCAAACTAGTAACAAAACCGGATATAGAAGAGGTAGTGAAAAGATTTTAATATATATGAAAGAATACGAAATCGCTTATACTCTTATCTTATCTTGAACAATTATTATTTAGCTTAATTTCCCTGTTCCTTCTCTGTTTTCTTTTCATTTGTTTACTATAGAAACATCACTATACCGGACTGTCTTTTTGAAAAGGAAAAAGACAAATCAACACTCAATAAAATTTCAACAGCCATCAAACATCTTTATTCTTAAGTGACTAAAAGAAAGAGTAAAAAAAAGTTTAAAAAAATATGAACAAAATCATTTAGATGAGTTCTGTAAGGAATGTTTTCAAGGATGTCGTAGGGTTAACTCTTTAACTTTGGGTAGATATCTAATCTTTTAGTTTATAAGTCAAACTGTGGATAATAATAAAAAGTAAGCATACTAACAAATCAATAATTTAGGAATTTTATTTATTTTATATTTTTATTTAAACATAAAATTAAATAAATTTTATTTATTTTATATTTTTATTTAAACAGAAAATTAAATAATTTAGAATTTGTATTTGTTTAAGATTTTTAAAAATTTAATATATTTTAGATTCTATTTAAGTAAAAAATAAAATAATTTAAAATTTGTATTTATTTAAGATTTTGAAAAACTCAGAAATTTAATTTATTTTATATTTTTATTTAAGTAGGATATAAAATAATTAAGGATTTATGTTTATTTAAAATTTGGAATGATTTATAACTTTTATTTGTTTCAGACTTTTATTTAAATAGAACATTAAAAAATTTATTAAGATTTTGAATAGCTTACAATGTTTCATATTTTTATTTATGTAGGTCATTAAATAATTTTACATTTGTATTTATTTAACATTTTAAACAATTTAAAAGTTTATATATTTTAGTTTTTTTATTTAAGTAGAAAATTAAATAATTTAAAATTTGTATTTATTTAGAATTTTAAAAAACATAGAAATTTTATTTATTTTAGATTTTAATTTAAGTAGAAAATAAGCTTTTATTTTGTAAACTTAATTTATATACAACATAATACTCAGTAAAACTTAAATAAGATGTTTTAAAAATTTAACTTCGGTATTAATTAATTTTAATTTAGGAAAGCAAGAAGTTAACTCTCTCTAATAAAATAATATACATCATAGATGACCTCATTCTAAAAATTTCATAAAACTATTTTATGCTCTTATATTTCATTCATTATTCCCTTGTATAGTAATTACTTCTTATAAAGAATATTTTAAAAAGATGAAGGACTATATATATGGAATGTAATGTATAAATGAAATGTTTTAAATATTTACGAAAAATAGCAATATTAAAAAATTATTAAATATAAATCAATTTTAAAGATTAAAAATAATTAGGTGTTATATTATCTAAATAAAATACTATTTTATCACCGCAAATAAATGTAATTAATTGTCAGAAGAATCGTGCATGATACTTTAACATTACAAAATTTCTTTTAATTGATAATTGACTTTCTATATTCGCTTATTACATTCCAAATTTTGTAATTGATTTTGTAAAACTTCTGTAAACTCGAAGATTGAAACATTACACAATTTTAATAACGGTTAACATAAAGATTGAATTTAAAATCGTAATAAACAAAGATGTAAAAAATAGAAAGTGTTCACCAGGGACAGTTGTCAACCGCTATTTAAAGGCAACAAATTGAAGTAATTATTGGTAAGAAATATTTCAATATTTCAGATACTAATTAGCACTAATTATTTTTTCCATACATAGATTTATGTTGTTATTTATAGCGTTGAAGAGGTGAATGGTGAGATTGCAGAGTAGCAATGTCGAAAGCATCGTGGGTAGTAGGAATTACAGTTATGGTGATGATGATGATGATTATTACAGTGAAAAGTGAAAATTCAATAAACTATGAAGAAGCATTAGGAAAGAGCATTCTGTTCTTCGAAGGTCAGAGGTCTGGCAAGTTGCCACCTTCCCAGCGCATCAAATGGCGGAAAGATTCAGCACTTTCTGATGGCTCGGATATTCGTGTAATTAATTTCTCATTTTATTTCTCTATTTTATTGCTTAACAAAAAATTTGAAATAATAAACATATCAATAATGAAATATATATATATATATATATATATATATATATATATATATATATTCAACGGGGTTGAAACTAAGATTATGATTGTTTTTCTTCTGGGTGGATATATCTCTTCTTCGTTCTTCTTGAAATGGTCTTAGCGTTCTTCTTTCACTCATATACTTTTCTTTCTCGTGAACTCTTAGTTCGAATGGTACCTGCAAAAGAAACTCTTGCACTCAAGTAAATTCTTGATACTCAGTATTCGATATTCAGTGTTATTAGTACTAAATAAAGATATATCTTATTCTTGAAATCTGTGCTTATTCATATGATTATCATAAACCTTTTATTATTGGACCGAATTATGAATTTGAACCATGATTAATAGTGCATTACCTAATGTTTGATCACTAAATAGTCTTATTAATCATCTGTTTATGAATTTGGTCATGTCAATCGGTCCTGACTGACTGTTGAGGCTTCCAGTTGTCGTATGGATCCGACCGATACTATATATATATATATATAAATAGTTAATACAATTAATTAAAATATTTTTAAAAGGTTTAAGAATATGGTAATGTTATAGATTTTTTTTATAAAATTATACTACTAAACAGCCTAAACAACACATTTGCTTAGCTTTTATAAATGAGTTAACTGAATGAACGTATTCATTACATGATTATCACTATAATTAAACATGTGTGTTGGTAATTGAAGAGTGCATATATGTATCATTCTATAAACTGAATGGTTTCAGATAGACATGGTGGGTGGATACTATGATGCTGGCGACAACGTAAAATTCAATTTTCCAATGGCATTCACAACGACTATGCTAGCATGGAGTGTGGTAGAATTTGGAGGTCTGATGGGTTCGGAGCAAAAAAATGCGTTAGACGCAATCAGGTGGGGAACAGACTATTTCCTTAAATCCACAAAGTTTCCTAATATTGTTGTGGCACAAGTTGGAAATCCAAATGCCGACCATGACTGTTGGGAGAGACCAGAAGACATGGACACTCCTCGAACCTCGTACTTTCTCACTCCTAAAAAGCCAGGTTCGGAACTCGCTGGTGAGATTGCAGCTGCACTTGCAGCATCTTCCATGGCATTTAGGACAACCGATGCTTCCTATTCCAAAATTCTTCTTAGTAGAGCTATCCAGGTATTATTTCAATTTTACATACTCACCAACTATTATTAACTCGAACACGTCTCTTAAATGGTGTGTCTATGTTGAACATACGTATTGGACATCAACATTCATATGATACTTGTACGATATGTATTGGTGAAATGTCTTATTTAAAAAATATTTGTTAAATTTATGACAATTCAAGCACGATTCTAACACAATTAATTTTTTAAAAACTCAAATTTATTGTATAAACTTTTATTATGATTATAAAAATAAGGAACAAATTCTTTTAAAACAGTAATGAAAAGCATTTTTCTATTAAAAAATCTAAAACATATTTGTATACATAAATTTTTATCATTAATTTATATAATTTCTAATTATATAATATATAGATTCGTATTTCTGTGTCCTACATTTTAAAGATTATACGTATCTTCGTGTTCATATTGGATCAGTGCCCATGTTAATATCTATACTATATAAATGAATACTAAGTCCTTTTGAAAACTTGTCTTTGTTAGGTGTTTGACTTTGGAAACAAATTTCGTGGATCTTATAATACCAGCGTAGGTGAGGGTGCATGCCCCTTCTACTGTGATTTTAACGGCTACATGGTATGTGTTTGTGTTAGTGTTTCACTCTCGTATGATATTCATAATTGTTTCACAAAGAACCGAATACAAATCATTACCATTATCATGCAAAAACCAGGATGAGTTGATTTGGGGAGCATCATGGTTGTATAAAGCCACAAAAACAGCCAATTATTGGGATTTTGTAAAATCAAACATTCAAACATTGGACGCTGGTCTTTTCGATTTTGGATGGGATGGAAAACATGCTGGCATAAATGTGCTTGTTTCTCAGGTTAGTTATCTTTCATAGTTTTTCTTTGGTGTAACTTTTGATTCAAGTTCTTACAAGATTTTTTATTTTGATCTAAATAAATTTTGGAATCTTGGCAGTGGGCGATGGGTGATTCAGCCACTGCACACCTTTTCATCCCTAATGCAGATAAACTTATGTGTTCTTTTCTGCCGAATTCACCTACCAAATCAGTCTCCTACTCTAAAGGTATCAAATAACATCATTAAGAATTAATGAAAGAGTAAAAATGTTTATAATATTGTTGTATAATATTGCTAAATTCACACATGATTAGGTGGTCTTCTATTCAAACCTGGAGGAAGTAATCTACAACATGCAACATCTATGTCATTTCTCTTAATTGTTTATGCACGGTACATGAATGCTGTGAAGAAAACAATACCCTGTGGTCAACAAATTGTGAATCCAAATACCCTGATAAATATTGCAAAACATCAGGTAACTTATTAGCAAATTTTATAAAGTTAAGTTATAACTAAAATTTAAAATTGGATTATATATATGTGTACGTCATGGGTCGAGTTCAATATTATGTATAAACAGATCATCCTACCGATATTCATATTTAAGGACATTAATATCGTATCAGTGTAAATCAAAGAATTCTGAATAATCACAATATTTAATTATTGAATTATGTCAATAATAAGATCAGATACAAAAGAGATAGGATAGAAACTTTAATATATATACAAGAGAATACCTCAGAAAGAAAGAAAGACAGATTACACACTAACTAAGAGTTCACATATTTTGACTATACTGAATGTTTTAGGTTTGAGATCAGTAATCCTCTTATATGAAATAATACGATGACTTGTTTGATTATGCATATGATATGATTGCAGGCTGATTACATTCTGGGGAAAAATCCAATGGGAATGTCATACATGGTGGGGTTTGGAAGCAAGTTTCCTAAGAAGATACACCATCGTGGTTCAGTGATACCATCTTTGGATACACACCCACAACACATTGGGTGTAGAGATGGAGATAAATTCTTCAAATCAGATGAACCCAATCCCAACGTTCTCACAGGTGCTGTTGTTGGAGGACCAGCATTCGATGATTCCTTTCAGGATTCCCGTTCCATTATCACCCAATCAGAACCAACCACTTACATCAACGCTCCTTTTGTTGGTGTTTTGGCTTACCTCAACAAACCCACTATTACTTTATCCTTGCAAAACATTATTAATAAGTATATGTGTAAAACAAAACAAACATATTGTATATAATTTTCAATAAATCATTGATATCAATTTATTTCTTACAAATCTTCAATTTTGTTCTTTCACTTTCTTTCTTTCTCACCATACCTCCTACTTATGTTTGTTTTCTGTCTCTCCTCTTCTTATATATATATCTCTTATACCTAAGATGGATAATTCTTATTCAATAATTTTCAATGTTCCATTGTCTTTTTAATGTTTCTTAATACAAATAATCATTTCATTATAATTTTTAAAATAATATATATATATATATATATATATATTTATTTTGTGTGGTCATGGATCAAGTTCAATAATACTGTTAAGAACATCTGTTATTGATCACGATATTTATGAAAACATGTATTTACTCCAATAGGAGTGATGAAATGGGAATCATGGAATTAGGTGGATATTCAAAATTCAAATCATTCGAGATAAATGCGAGTAAAAAACGAAAGGAAACAACTAAGATTAAAAGGAAATAAAGACTAAGTTGCTAGTTCAATTGTATGTTGTAGGAAGGTGACTTTCCTCTTTGCTAAAATATATATATATATTAACTATTATGTTAAAAGTAGTTGAAAAATGGTCTACTATATATGAAATTGTGAAAGGAAGGTATGATGAAAGATAAAATTATAAATGATATATGAAAAACAAATTTGTTGTCTTAAATTTAAAGATATAAGACTAATTATAAAGTGTCAATACTTTTTAAGAGATGGGAAATGAAAAAAAAATTATAAACATGAATAATTTAGAGAAAGAAATCATATATTTCAAAAAAAATATGCAAATAATAAAATTTTAGTTTTTTTGTTATTTTTTTAGAAATTTTCTGAGCGAATTAAAATAAATTAAGCGAAATTAAAACAAAAGTTAATATATGCATTTGGGTTTAAATTTATTACCTAAATTTATAAAAGTTAATTAACCCAATATTTCAGAGTAAGTTGGTTCTTCAAATATAATTTTTTAAACAAAATTCCATTTGTTGAAATGAATTATGCATTTTGCATCATTTTTAAAAACTAGTTCTAAGATTAAACTTAACCACTTTACACATTTTAGCAGATTTAAAATGTCCAAATACAATTACATTACATTACTTCCATATTCATACCACTATAACAAAACTTGACCATATAAAACTCAATATATAAAGAAAAAATACCTACCCAAGACTCAAATTTCCCACTTCAGCGAAACATGAGATTTCATAGTTAATCACTTCCCAAATACATACGTAATACAACAGCTGATAAATAAAAAAAAAAAACTTAATACAACAATATTGCAAATTACTTTTTTATTTATTTGAAAAATTCTTGAACACTAAAAATAGTTAGGAATGGGTTAAAGAACATCAACTTTTATAAAAAAATATTTTAAAAAGATGAAGGAGTATATATAGTACTTTCTTTTTGACACCTTCGGGTGAACCCCACGACATTTGATTTATGAAGAGAGATAACTTAAAATAATTATTTTAAATGTATAGAAAATAATGTATAAATGTAATGTCTTAAATATATATTAAAAATAGTACTACTAAAAAATCATTAAATAGAAACCAATTTTAGAGACTAAAAATAATTATGTGTTATATATTAACTAAATTAGATACTATTTTAAAGAATAAAAAAATTATTAGTTTCTAAATTAGTTTTTATTATTAATAAATAGTTTCTAAATTGATATCTAATTAGTTACCAAAGTTTTGGTTTTAACTACCAATTATTTAGATTCTAAATTTGATAGCAAAAATCTTATTAGCTAATTAAATATCAATTTAAAAACTATTTATCAATAATAAAATATTTTTTAAGTCTCTAAGATAGCATCTAACTTAATCAATATAGTAACTAATTATTTTTATTTTTTTTTAAATTAATTTTTATTTAATGATTTTTATGCAGTAAAAATGTGTATGATTTAGAGTGAGTAAAATATGTGAGAAAATGAGAAAATATAAAGGAGGGTAGTTATTTGACAAAACATCCATTGATACAGAAAGAAATAAAAAGTTATGACACTTGAAAATTACTATATATACTTAACTTACAATATTTATCACCGCAAATAAACGTAATTAACTGTCAGAAATGGTGCATGATACTTTAATATTCCAAAAATTCTTTTAATTGATAATTGATTTTCTATATTCGCTTATTACATTCCAAATTTTATAATTGATTTTGCAAAACTTCTGTAAACTCGAAGTGATTGAAACATTACAGAATTTTTAATAACGGTTAACATAAATATTGAATTTAAAATCGTAATAAAAAAGATGTAAAAAATAGAAAGTGTTCTTCACAGTTGTCAACCGCTATTCAAAGACAACAAATTTAAGTAATTATTTGTCAGAAATATTTCAATATTTCAGATACTAATTAGCACTAATTATTTTTTCCATACATAGATTTATGTTGTTCTATATGTGTGTATTGTTATTTATAGTGTTGAAGAGGTGAATGGTGAGATTGCAGAGTAGCAATGTCGAAAACATCATGGCTAGTAGGAATTACAGTTATGGTGATGATGATGATGATGATTATTACAGTGAAAAGTGAAGATTCGATAAACTATGAAGAAGCATTAGGAAAGAGCATTTTGTTCTTCGAAGGTCAGAGGTCAGGCAAGTTGCCACCTTCTCAGCGCATGAAATGGCGGAAAGATTCAGCACTTTCTGATGGCTCGGATATTCGTGTAATTAATTCCTCATTTTATTTCTCTATTTTTACCTTTTTACTCTAAGTCACCTTCCTATTATTTGTTTTTAACAAAAAATTAAAATCATAAACATATTAATAATTTTCAAACAAGATTGGAAGTAGAATGATTGTCTTTATTTTTGGTTGGTCCATTTAGTACTCCTTCCTTCTTCTTGAAATGGGTTAAGCGTTCTCCTTTCACTCCTCTACTTTTCGTCATCGGGAACTCTTAGTTCAAATGGTACCTGCAAAAGGTTTTCTGACGCTTTAGTGAAATCTCGGTATTCAGTATTCGATATGCAGTACTATTAGTACTAAATAAAGATGTACCTTATTCTCAAAATTTGTACCTATTTATATGATTATCATGAGTCTTTTGTTATTAGGTCAGATTAAGACTTTGAACCATGATTAAGAGTGTATTACCTAATGTTTGATCACTTATTAGTCTTATTAATCTTCTGTTTAAGCATAATGAATTTGGTCGTGTGACGATTGTTAGTGCTGAGACTTCTGACTGTCGTACATATATATATAAAAGTTAAGCATATATATATATATATATTTAATGTTATAAATTATACATAAATTTGTACTACTAATTAGCCTAAATAACACATTTCCTTAACTTTTATAAATGAATTAACTGAATGAAAGTATTCATTACATGATTATGCTATAATATAACATGTGTGTTGGTAATTGAAGAGTGCATATATGTTTCATTCTATAAACTGAATGGTTTCAGATAGACATGGTGGGTGGATACTATGATGCTGGCGACAATGTCAAATTCAATTTTCCAATGGCATTCACAACGACTATGCTATCATGGAGTGTGGTGGAATTTGGAGATCTGATGGGTTCGGAGCTGAACAATGCATTAGATGCAATCAGGTGGGGAACAGACTATTTCCTTAAAGCCACAAAGTCTCCTAATATTATTGTGGCACAAGTTGGAGATCCAAATGCCGACCATGACTGTTGGGAGAGACCAGAAGACATGGACACTCCTCGAACCTCGTACTTTCTCACTCCTCAGAAGCCAGGTTCAGAACTCGCTGGTGAGATTGCAGCAGCACTTGCAGCATCTTCCATGGCATTTAGGGCAACCGATGCTTCCTATTCCAAAATTCTTCTTGATAGAGCTATCCAGGTATTATTTCAATTTTACACTAAATACATACTCACCAACTGTTATTAATACTAATTCCTTCTAGAAACTTGTCTTTCTTTAGGTGTTTGACTTTGGAAACAAATATCGTGGATCTTATAATACCAGCGTAGGTGAGGGAGCATGCCCCTTCTACTGTGATTTTAACGGCTACATGGTATGTGTTTGTGTTAATGTTTCACTCTCATGATATTCATAATTGTTTCACCAAGAACCAAATACAAGTCATTACCATTATCATGCAAAAACCAGGATGAGTTGATTTGGGGAGCATCATGGTTGTATAAAGCCACAAACACAGCCAGTTATTGGGATTTTGTAAAATCAAACATTCAAACTATGGACGCTGGTCTTTTTGATTTTGGATGGGATAGCAAACAGGCTGGGATAAATGTGCTTGTTTCTCAGGTTAGTTATCTTTCATAATCTTTTTTGGTGTAACTTCTGACTCAGGTTTTCACAAGATTTTTTATTTTGATCTAAATAAATTTTCAATCCTTGGAATTTTTGCAGTGGGCGATGGGTGATTCAAGCAGTGCAAACCTTTTCATTCCTAATGCAGATAAACTTATGTGTTCTTTTCTGCCGAATTCACCTACCAAATCAGTGTCCTACTCCAAAGGTATCAAACTGAAAGAGTAAAAATGTTAATAATGTTGTAGTATAATATTGACACTTATCAAACTATTTTGATTAGGTGGTCTTCTATTCAAACCTGGAGGAAGTAATCTACAACACGCAACAGCTCTGTCATTTCTCTCAATTGTTTATGCACGTTACATGAATGCTGTGAATAAAACAATACCATGTGGGCAAGAAGTTGTGTATCCGAATACCCTGATAAACATTGCAAAAAGTCAGGTATAATACCTCATTTTATAAGCTTAAGGTTGAGTTACGGTTAAGCCTACTTCTTGAATTGGATTACATGTTTGATTATGCGTATGATGTGATGATTGCAGGCTGATTACATTCTGGGGAAAAATCCACTGGGAATGTCATTCATGGTGGGGTTTGGAAGCAAGTTTCCTGAGAAGATTCACCATCGTGGTTCAGTGATAGCATCTTTGGATGCACACCCAGCACACATTGGGTGCAGAGATGGAGATGAATTCTTCAAATCAGATGAACCCAATCCCAACGTTCTCACAGGTGCTGTTGTTGGAGGACCAGCATTCGATGATTCCTTTCAGGATTCTCGTTACAATTGCACCCAATCAGAACCAACCACCTACATCAACGCTCCTTTTGTTGGTGTTTTGGCTTACCTTAACAAACCCACTCTTACTTGATTCTTGCAAAACATTAATAAGGATATGTCTAAACCAAAACTAGCATATTGTATACAATTTTCAATAAATCATTGATGTCAATCTATTTCTTACAAATTTTTAATTTCTTTCTTTCTTTCTATATTGAAAGATAAAATTATGAAGATCATATATGAAAAACAAATCTTGTTGTCTTAAATTTAAAGATATAAAACGAATTATGATGTGTCAATACTTTTTAAGAGATGGGCAATGAAAAAAAGATATAAATATGAATAATTTAGAGAAAGAAATCATATAGCTTGAGGAAAATATGCTAATAATAAAATAAATTAAGCGAAATTAAAACAAAAGTTTTACCTCATTGCTATTGGATTTAAATTTATTAAATCAATTTTATAAAAGTTAATTAAGCCAATATTTTAGAGTAAAGTTGGTTCTTCAAATATAATTTTCTTAGCAAAATTCCATTTGTTGAAATGAATTATGCATTTTGCATCATTTTTAAAATCTAGTTCTATGATTAAACTTAACCACTTTACACATTTTGGAAGATTTAAAATGTCCAAATACAATTGCTTTAGATTACTTCCATATTCATACCACTATAACAAAACTTGACCACATAAAACTCAATATATAAAGAAAAAATACCTACCCAAGATTCAAATTTCCCACTTCAGGGAAACATGAGTTTTCATAGTTAATCACTTCCCAAATACATACTTAATACAACAGCTGAGAAATAAATAAAAAAACTTAATACAAAATATTGCAAATTACTTTTTTTATTTATTTGCAAATCAAGAATCAAGCAATTAAAAAAATCATTTTTTTCTAACCAACCAAATTAATGTTGAACTCAAATTGAAAGATTTTCATAGCAACAAGATATTTCCTCTGAAATGAAACCTAATCATGTAAGATTATCCATAACTCATATTATTGAAGACCTGATCTTATTCTAAAAAATGAGAATTTAAGATGGATGAGAAAACAAAACTTAGACAACTAACTTATTCAGAGAACTTGATATGTGATTTTAAACTTTTTTTATCAAATCAAGTTTAATATTTTTTAATAAAAAATTAATTAATAAATATAAAATATTTTAGAAATATATCAACTTTATTATAAAAAGACAAATTATATATAGAAAATCATCATTAACATCATAATTATCCCCAAAAATACCATTCTCAAAGACATCCACCCCCACACAAAAGAAACTGTAGAACTAAATTATTATCAACAAAAACCCCACCCACCCCACCCATAGGATGCAATCAAGCCCAACAACATGATTTAATATAATAAGTTTTCTCAATTTAGATAAGAAAAATTCCTTTTAAAAATCTTTAATTAGACATTATATATAATAATTATTTTTTGAATAATTAGTTAATAGTTTAGTTGGGTGAAAGTGACAAATAAATATTATAGTTTAAATAACTTCAATAAACTTAATTAAGACAGACTGTATTAACGCACTCTATTAAGATAGACTTTAATAATATCTTAATTTTATATACCATTCAAACTAGATCTAATATAATATCTAATTGAGTAATAATAAAAATTTATTTTATAATAACTATATATTGAAAAATTAAACTTTAACTAATAAATGTAATAAAAACATAACTTGAATCATTAAATATTTTTCATCTATGGTTAGTTGGTAGACAAGTTGTATGTTAATAACAATATATTATTATTAGTATTATTATTATTAGTAGTAGTAATAATAATACCTAAAATAAAATTTCGTGAGAAATTTACTTAATCTCCTTCCTCATCCGAATAATAACTTAATATTTTCTATAATAAAAAATGAAACTAATATAATTAATTGTCAAAATACGTAACTGTTTTAATATTTGTATCCATAATTAATTTTTTTTTCTATAATCGACTTAAAAAATTATGATGTATATGTCACGTTTACAAGAATGTATGAAATTAAAACTTTAAAAGATAATTTTTCACTCATCAAATCTTTCATATTTTAAAACAATTACAGTCAGAACTTTATAATTTGAATTTTAATATATATGTATCATAAAATAAAATTAAAAATATTTGAAAATAATTTTTAAATAGAAAGATATAAAAAAACATTGTTAAATTTTGGAAAAAATTTAAAATTACAAGTATTAGTGAAAATTGTAAAATATTAAAATCAATACCACTAAATTTATTTAATTAATGCTATATTAATTTCCTTATAAAGTTTTCGTTCCTATTCCGAATAACCTAATAATATGAAAATTTTCTTAGAAAGCAGTATACATACCTCTCAATATCAGCGCAAAATAAATATCCAGTTGAATTAGAATAATGATATATGAATATTTTAATAATATTCATTTAATCGAAACTTTATTTAATTTTCTATAATATTTTTTATGATTTATACGACGTGTATAATTGGATTTTATTGTAATCCAATTGGCTCAAAAATATTGAAAAAAAAAAATGAAATAGGTTCACATATTATAAAAAAAATATTAAAAAATCAACAATTAAATAAATCATTAATTAAAATATAATTATTTTATTAGAGTAAAAATTATAAAAAAATTTAAAAGCAATATAACTGTGAGAGTTTATTTCTCTTATTCTAGTTGGGTTCTAAATCCTTTGGCTTGTATGAGGCTGTTTCATTGATTATGGTTAGAGTTGGTTTGGGTGCTGGTGTGTCGGGTTGGTAGAGCGTTTTTAGGTGTTTGATGTCTTGTTTTTCTGGTTGGACCATTCCTAAAGTGATCCCTATTTATTTATTTCTTATTGTTGATAAAAAAAAAACTAAGAAATTGAAATTCTCTTTCTCATTTTCATGATTGCATTGCAGCAGCCTCCTTCATATACATTTTTTTATTCAAATTTGAGATAGGAATGAACCAAACCCAATTTTTGTTCCTTTCTATTTTGTTTTTATCTCCTTTTCCTTTCAAACATTACTTTCTCTTCTTAATTACAAATTCTACTACTTTGCATTCATGCTTAAATGAATTAATATCCATCAAATTAAACTCTCAAATTAACAGCACATATATAAAATAAAATGATGAGAATAGATTCTCTTAATAATTTTGACCAAAATAATTTAACCTTACAACGTCTATTTTCGTCAATGGCGTCTTTGTTTCTTCTCAATTTCAATTGCAATTGTCTGCATCATGAACAATTGGAGTGTATTATTAAAAATGTGACGTTCTAACTTCTTCTGAAAAAGAAAGTATGGTGATGTACCCCACATCAATTCACAAACTACAAAATATTCACAAAATATCTTCTGCAATGCGATACATTATTGATAGGATCTGATAGTGAGCACTTATTATTATTTATTTAAATATATAAAAATATCATGAATTACAAGTTTTAACTAATTCTATCATCTTTAGTTGTTTTTTAAATATTTTCATTTGTTTAAAAGTTTATTAATTCTTTTCTTATTCCTGATTCAATTTTTAATAAAAGAAAAACGAAAAGGTTGTATTTAATTATAGTTAGTTAAATTAAATAACGTTAATTAATTTGTATTAATATGTAACAGGAAGTGAGGGGTCTATAATACATCAACAAAGAGTAATAATATTTTAGTAGTGGGTAGATTTGTCATCTGCAGTAAATCAGGAGCCGAAAATGAAGCTATTAATCTGGTTGTGTGGATAGCAATTCATAGGTGAATTATGGAAGCAAAACAATAAAAAGATTCATCACATGGAAAATTTTCTCAATGATTCTTGATGGTGCAGTTGAAGGTGTGGTCATTTTTTTTTTTATCAGCAATAAAAAATAAATAAATGGGAATCACTTCAGGGATGGTCCAACCTTTAAAAAAATTACCTTACCAACCTCCTAACAAAAGACACCTACCAGAGGCCCAAACAGTCTTAATGAATCATCCTCATACAATCCAAAGGATTCATCACCCACGTAGAGTAAGGAAAGACAACACAACTGGATAACATCGAAGATACGTTTAACATGTTTTTCTTATTCTGATTGGTGTCTAAAATTTTTGGTATGCATGAGATCCATTAAAAAGTTTAAAGATTACTGGTGAGGGTGAGAATAATAGTTTTGCTTAAGGGTAGAGGCTATTACAAATTTCAAAATGTCTACAAACTCTTGTATAAGAGTTGAGTTATTTCTAAAATTTATTTATTTTATTTTTTTTAATAAAAAAATAATATTAACCAAGATGGTCATGAACGGTAAGGGGGAAGGATGCATAGCTTAGGAAGCAGCCACCATGCAAAACGTTTAGCCGCCGCCACTTGTGAGTCAACTGTACTACGTACGACAATGTTTTTGAACCCTAAGATAGTACATATACATGTTTTACTACTTCTGTGCTAAACGCCAGTAGCAAGAAGGAGACAGGCACAGAACATAATGTTGGATTTGGTCTATGTTAAGGAGATGATTTAATGCTGGATTTTGAAAATTGCAAGTTTTTATTACTACGTACTATGCATGAAGTGTATGCAACTATAATATGCACAAACATGGGAAGAAAATCACAAGCTCAACTTCAATTCAATAAGAGATGTTGCACCCAATTTGGGTTCATATATAGAGTGACCCACTCACATGCTACTCATTTTTTAAACTTTAAACTGAGGGGAACCAAGAGAATCCCACTGGTCCCAATTATTGGAGCAAGTAGATAAATCACGTCTCTCTTAATGGCTGAGTATTTTCTTCATAAAAATCGATCTTTCTAGTTGGGTCACGTTTTAAAAATCTTTCTTTTCTTCCTAAAAATATCTTCCTATGGTAATCTCATTTGAATTGTATATAATATCTAAACAACTCAAGTAAGAGAGTTGTCAAAACATAAGAATAAGAAGATTTATAGAGTGACCGAATAAATTATATTGAATTTTTTAAGTGAATGTACGATGATGAGTGAATTCCAAAACTTATGGAATCATGTTGTAATTAGTGTTTTTCACCTTTGGTATGTATGAATTGGATTTATGTATGAATTCGGTTAAAAAATATTAGGTGTTTATATTTAGTTGTGAGATTGTTTAGTTTTTTCAGTTATGACTCTAAGTCTAATGTGTCATAGTGTTTAAGTGTGTTTAGAGTTTTGAGAAATGATTGATTTTGTATAAGAGTTAATTATACCTAAAATACTTACAATTAATTTATTCTTTTTTTTCCGTTAAAAACAAATCCAAAGACTAATGGTAAAAGTGTGCAAGATAGAACATACATTTGAATCCTATATATATGGGTCATCTTCCTTCCCATTTTTCTCACCCAACCAAACTAATCATAATCGAGGTAGGAAACAATGGAGGCCATATCTTCCAAGCACCTCATCACGTCCCTTTTCATAATCATCGCTTCTAGTTTCACCGCACACAGTGCCAGAAAAGTCAGCGAAAGACCATACCAAGAAGCGAGCATAGTGTTCATCAGAACATCGTGCAGTTCCACAACATATCCAACACTCTGCTACAGCTCCCTGGTGAAGCATGCAGACCTGATCCAAACAAATCGCATGGTGTTGACTGGCACGGCCCTTAACGTGACTCTTGCATCGGCGAAATCGACAGCAGCAATGATGTTGGCACTGGGAAAGAGACAGGGGCTGAAGCCAAGAGAGGTTGCAGCCATGAAGGACTGTGTGGAGGAGCTGAGAGACTCCGTGGATGAACTGAGAAGGTCCATCGATGAGATGAGTAATCTGAGAAGCTCCAACTTCGAGATGACAATGAGCGACGTGCAAACGTGGGTGAGTGCTGCTTTGACTGATGAGAGTACCTGCAGCGATGGGTTCCAAGAGACAGCTACTGGTGCTACCAATATTAAGAGCACTGTGAGAGGGGAAGTTGTGCAGATAGCCCAATTGACCAGCAATGCATTGGCTCTGATAAATCAGTTAGCCAATTCCCATGGTTAACTCACACACACCAGCTACCCAATCAACTGTCAAAAAATGTTCTGGTTTATGTCTCCCTAATGTTCAACTGTTACTGTCCCTGCTGCTACCTGGTTCGACCATTTCAGTGCTTTAGTTAGACTCTTATGTTGTCTTTTATTTTTTTGTTGTTGAATCACTTTTTTCTTTTATATGTTCTCATGCGAATGCAGTGCTGGAATTCCGAAGTGGTGTTATATTGCTGTAATGGCATGGTAATGCTTGTAAAGCCATGTTGCTACTTGTATTGCTAATGCTGGAAATTATGCAGATTTTTACTGCATAATTATTCTATATTTTTTTATTAATAAGAGAACCAAACTTCTTGTAAACTTAGGCTTCTTAATTTATACCTTCCACACATTCAACAAAACATACCAACCTAACCTAAGTCCATAACAAAACATAACAACCTAAGTCCATTAGAGCAATCCAAATTGCATAGGTACAAAGATTCCATGACTGCAGCATCAAAAGAACACATTCTAAGGAGACTAACCATAAATCAAAACCAACTACAACATGCCATATAAAACACAAGCCTATGTTTGTTGCTTTGTGTTGGATTGTAGTTAAGTGGTGTGAATTTTTTTTTACTTATATAAAGATTAGAACACTCTTAAAATCTTCCCTTTTAATAATCATTACTGATAAAAAAGAGAGTAAAAGATGATAATTAACCTTGTTTGAGCTTTTGTGACTTAGATTAGATGAAGATGATAGAAGGAGATTCACTTAAAAAATAAATTTAGATGTGCTGTTGGAAAATTATTTAAAATAAATTAAAACATATTATAAAACATATAATTCAATTAACAATTACTAGACATCCAAGTTATATAATTTGATGAACTTTTTACTGTATAATCATATGAGTTATACCATAAGGGAGATTTAATTAAATTATGTCTAATTTATAAAATTGCATTTGATTTAAATTTTTATTATTACAATATATATCAGTATAATTCGTTACGGGTAGATACAATACAATATCAAATCAAAAATATTTTTCTAATAACAAGACATTATAATTTTAGGGAGAAATCTAGGACCTGGTATATGACATTTTCGTAAATTTTTTAAAAATAGCCTAGCCTTTTCTATATTCTTAATTGAGGATAGAGATAGAACAGTATATGTACAACTAATTTTTAGATTTAAAATATCTACGTTAAGATTATTATAGAAATTATCATCATATAATGTAGGGGTGGCAATGCGGGCTGACCTGTCCCGTATAGGCCTGTCTTGTATTTGGCTCGCAAAAAGTGAGTCGGGTTGGCCCGTCCTGCATAGAATTTGTAGGCTGATTTTTCCAACCCGCTCCGCATAAGGATTGGTCCGCGAGCCAGCCCGCATAAGAAATATTTATTAAAAATAATAATTTTTTAAATAAAAATTTTGATTTTTTTTTTAATTTAGATGCATTTGGTAGATGATCTCATAATATTATTTTTATGAAACATGCGTAGTAAGATGTTATTAAAAATTTTGGGATGTAAAATATAAGGCTACATGAAGAAAATATAGGGGTGTGAAAAAAAAATTATACATTTTAAACTTATGCGGGCCAACCCGCCCCGCCCGCGCGGGCTGCGGGTTATGCGGGACGGGCCTAAGCGGACCAGCGGGTTGAAATAAGCAACCCGCCCCACGTTTTTTTCAGCAGATCGCGGGCCGGCCTGCACGGTCCACCCCACTTTGCCACCCCTAGATAAATGTGGAAGAGATTTTTTCAAAGTAATTTTAAATTTAATTTATTTTTAATTAATGTAAATTTTTTAATATACATTCTAAATAAATATCTTATGAATAAAATTAAATATTTATGCAGTCTACCAATGAATAATACAAACTAACAAACTTTTTTAGAACAATTTTCTAATATTATATTAAAAATAATATAAATTTAACTTATCTTCGTATAATTGATTTGTATATATAAATTTAACATTGTTTCTGTTTGAGGTGGATTCCAAAAATATAGTTAAATAAAAAAAATTAATAAACTGATATGAGTGATTTATTGAAGTGGTGTGAAATTGTAAATAAAATAATAAAGTAGCGTTATTTTGAAACATATGCTATTAAACCAGGTTGTTTTGTTTAGTCGGTGGCAAAAATTCTCAATATATTTGTTAATCTTTACCATTAGATGACTTTTATATGTTTAATTTTAAAATTAAATTATGTCTCATGAAACATTGAAAATAAAAGTTGTGGATATAATTTTTCGTTTATTTATAATTTTGTTATTAAAAAATAAATAAATAAATAGAACCAAACATTTCAAAATGCTTCAACGTTTATAAAATACCACACAAAGCAAGTAACCGACTTGAATTAGTTATACATGTCCCATAAGTAGTTGGTGGGTCCTATCTTATTAAATTCATAACCAACAATGAAAACTATTGAACATAAATATCTTAACAATTGTCTTAGAATTGAAAATTAAGGATTAATAAAATAAAACAATAACAATAATTGAACATGCAGTTTATTTTAATTTATTACTGCTAACAAAGGATACTATGGTAAGAAATAAATTAATGCCAGATTTAGGAATAGAGAACATGCTGCAAAATAATTTCTGATAAATGTTTTCTTATTTATTTTAATCTTTAATTACTTTTTTATTTATTTTAGAACAGTCATCAACACTGGAAAAAAAAGAGACACAATATCTTTCATTATACTAAAAAAATATTGTTGAAAATAAATAAAAAAATGTGAAAATACATAGCTATTTGGAGAATTTGCTTTCGTACGGATCAACAACATATCAAACAAAAATTAAAAGACTTGAAAGAAAAATAAAGCAAACCGATCTCTAACCTAATATAATGTCACTTATTTTGTCAAATCACACTACTAATAATTATATTTCTTTGAAAAATTTAAATAAACCACTAAATAAAAGATAATGCAAAATGGTTACTAAATATCTCGAATAATGGTGTATTGAAAAAAGTAAGATGTGACATAGAATAACAAATTGTGCCTAGGAGGAGACAAAGGAGGCCAGGGACTGTGAATAATGGCTTATTCAATATTATCCCATTTTTTCCTCTCTACAACTTCGGTATACCCATAATATAAAAAAAAAAATTACTTTTACAAGTACACAAATTTATAATTATTGTTCGAGACAAGCCAATTGGAGACCTAAATTTAGAACATTTAAGGTAGTAAAGAACAAGTGTGCTCTTAACCTAATTTATGATCTGTCTATATGTGAGGTTTTACTTAGTATATATAGAGTAAGTCTTAACCCTTTGTTTGTCGTTATGATTCTCTCTTTACTGTCTGGTTAATGCTAATTAATCAAAATCCTCATCCTATACTATTTTCTTTACATTCATTTACATCGGCTTCCTACCTAAATGAAAAAAGGTCGACCCAAAGCCCATAACCCAACAATTATTATATGAAATAATGTAATTTTAAAATTGTTTAAAGTAAAATGAATTTTTTTAATTATAATTTAATACAGAATTGTCAATATATTAACACTCAATTATCATCATGATTGTATATATTACAATAAAATCATTGAATAGAAAATTTAGAGACAAAAAATAATTAATTGTTATATATTGACTAAATTAAAAATAATTTTAGAGACTAAAAAAAAATTTACCTCTAAATTAGTTTCTATTATTGTTAAGTAGTTTATAAATTAGTATCTAATTAACTACCAAGGTTTTAACTACTAATTATTTAGATTCTAAATTTGATAGAAAAATTTGGTAGCTAACTAGATATCAATTTAAAAATTATTTAATAATAATAAAAAAAACTAATTTAGAAACTAAAAAAAAATTTAGTTTTAAAATGGTCTCTAGTTTAATCAATATAACAATTAATTATTATTTTTTCAAAATTAATTTCTATTTAATGATTTTTTTATTATAATGATATAAGAGTTGTGGATGAAACATGTCTTTTAATTCTAAAATTATTTAACCTCTTTAAATGAATGTACATTTTAATAAAAAAAAATTATAATTTAATATAATATAGAGTTATGATTATGTGGGAAGAGTTGTTGATGAAGCATGTCTTCTTAGTGAGAACCTTTGATTAGGTGGATAGGAAGTTGAGGGGCATTTTAATGAAATAATTGAAGGGAATTTGAATAATATAATAAGTTGAAAGGGTAGCCACACGAAGGGCTAGTACCTATTATTTCATGTGATGAGTATTAGGAAGGCATTAATTTATAATAAGATTTTTGAAGACCCATCATAATCTCCAAACACAAACACTAATGTAGCTTCACATTCTATAGATTCATTTCAGCCTAACGTTGCCCCTGTCAATTCACATTGTACTATCTTAATTTCAGACTTTCATTTTGCATATAATATCTTCTACTATTCATTCTATAATCTCTCCCTTTTCATTAATCAATTATTGTTTGCCACATGTTTCTTATATATGTTTTGTCTAATAAATTTTTATTCATTTCATTTATATTTTGTACAGATTGTTTTTAAGTTTTAGGGAACTCAGACTTAAAACATTAAGTATAGTAAAAAATAGGGTATATTTTTAGTTAGTGTGCAATTTGTTTTTCTCTTTGTATTTTTTAATATATATTAAAATTTCTACTATATATTCTTTGTATTTGGTTTTGTTATTGGCATAATTCAATAATAAATGTTACCCTCTTTTAAAGATCGATTATCCAGAACTCCGTAGTTTCCGCTGATACAATATTAATATTTTCTATTATACATCTCGATAGACAATCATTTATATACAATATCGTATTCGATCCTTGATGTTACGATTATAATTTTTAAGTCTAGTAAGTCTAGTCTTATCTTCGGCAATCAAAACTATTTTTATTTTATTTTTGAAAAGTAGAAATATAATTTTAAGTGAAAAAATAAAATATATATGTTAAAACTTAAGTCCGTTTTAATAAGATTAATTTTAATTTTTAATTCAATATATATATATATATATATATATATATAATCACGAACCTTCTCCACCACTTATATATACACTATATATACACTATGTAAGGTGGAGTTTTACCAATTGGAATGTGTGACTGAAAACTAATCTCAACCTATAACTTACATTGATTTATGATAGTGTGAGAACCTTAATACTGTGATTATCAACCATACAAAAATTTCCTTTGTGTTTACTCTAATCATTGAAGGTGTAATGGGCTGCTATGCAATATAAGTATATTCTTTTTATATATAAAAAAATTAAATAATAAAAATATTTCATAAATACCTTAATCTTATATAAATTCTCCAACATATAACAGAGTGACAAAAGAAACAATCACAAATCAAACAGCAATATAAGTATATTGTGATAATGTTAATGTCTCCAACAGCAAATCAAAGTACTGTCGTCTAAACTTCTAAAATCCCTGATTTGTCGTCTCAATTATTAAATAACCTCTTAATTGGGTATCTTAAAAGTAGTAATTCACATGAATATGCTCTCAAATACATATACAACTAGGTGCTCAAATAAAGTGTGTTGTAAGTATATCAAGATTATTATGAGTGTTGGGGATCCCACATCGATTAAACATTAGAGTTTTTTCATAATTGTACCGCCCTGGTAGTCGGAAGTGATGACGTGGCATCAAGCTACAGTATAGGCGTGTTGACAAGACGCCAGGTTGGCAGAAGGGAAGGAAGTCGGGGGCTCGTGAAATCGCCAGTTATTAAGTTGGCGTGCTCCGATCTCCAGTATACCAGAACCGGCGGTCACCGGGTTAAAGATGAAGTCGCCAGATGTAAACTCATCTAGATTAGAGATCGCCGGAGTAAGCACATCGCCGAAGATGAAGGTGGTGCAGATTATGAAGGCGGTCGGCGAGACCACAGGGAAGGTGTACGAAGGCACCCTAGCTCGCCAATCCCAGTAGAGATCGCGCTCCAAGTTAGCTGTGCACTGGGCAGTACCATGCATAAGTAACGTAGCCAAAAGAGAGTCAGAAGCAGCGCCCAAGTCAAGGAGGCTCCAGATGATGGCACGTGTACGACTGGATGCGAGCCATGTGTCCAGATGTGTAACTGCCAGGAGAGAGAAAGTGGACAGGTATAAAAGGGTTTCCCAACGAACTTCTGAGGTACGCACGTTCAGATTGTCTTCTTTACGCTTACGAGTTCTTGAGCATACTGTGAGAGAGAGAGAACTGGTTCACGGTTCCTTGAGAGTTCTTGAGTGTTACTCTTGAAGTATTTGGTGGTTCAGTCACTGACTTGGGCGTTGGAGTGCGATCGGCCGCAGCGGCGCCGCTCTGTTCTTTTGCAGGTTCTTGAGGTGGATCGTGACGAAGGACGGAGGTTGAAGCGGTGCACACGTCGATCCATTGACGAGGCAAGTTCCAACGTTCTGGTCAACAGGCAGGATCAATAATATATAAGTGGGTGCAAACCTCACCTCAATGAACCGGTTTTATGGGATTGAGTTAGGTTTAAAGTACACTTTGTAACATGGTATCAGAACCATTTTCGAATGTATCCTAGCGAGTATTTATTGGGTTTATCAGGCCACCACCCAAAATATGTTATATTTAGACAGAAAATCATAAAGATAATTAAAATATATGATGATTAAAGTTGTATAAATTGATATAATAATATATTTACTTATAATTCGTTCAACAATTTTGATAAAACATTTTTGGTAGCATAAAGGTAATGATGAAGACCCAATTGCATTTGCCCCTTCTTTCTCTTATATTTTGCTTAAACTTCAGATAACCCACACAAAACAACAAATGGGAGTATATTTATTTAACTTAACATGCGAAAGAACAAAATTATACAAACTTTTTATTTATCACTCATCTTCAAGGCTTCAAAACAAACAAAATGTCACGTTTCATCATGGATGTAAGTGATACAAGGATTTTCACTCATGTAAAAAACAATGTCACGTTGAATGAAATGTCATACATGAATTTTGGTTGAGGAAAGCGACTTCATTCGCGTGGTAGTCATAGTTTGAACTTTAAATTTTGAGGGAACAGGTAACCCCACTACTTTTCAATTATTGGAGGGTACTAATTTCTTGAACAGAAAAACCACACACTCTTCATAAAAAACCGAATTTCTTAGTTTCGGCCATGTTTAGAAAATTATATCATTTCACTTTAATTATGATGCGTAGTTATTTAGTTAAGAGAAAAGTCTTTTTCCTAGAAGATAATAGCCTTGATTTACACAAATTTTTTTAAAATTCTTTCAAAATAGTTTTTTTTCCAGAAATTTCACGTAAGAATCTCGACTGAATTTGGAAAAAAACACAACAAATTTTAGGTAAGGATAAGTATTCACCCACGAAAAAAATCAAACAGTTTCACACACAAACGAACCTTTCTTTCAATCCTGACAGTGATAAATAAAAAATTTATTGCAAATCTTGTGGTGTGACGAATTTGTGGCTCAAATCTCAGTCAAAATTCAATAGACACAATGACGAATGTCTAGTATACCTGAGTAAGGTGTAGTAAGTCCCAGACAGAGAGAATGAACAAAACTGGTTTTCCGAAAACAAAACGTTCTGTATTTTCTTTATCTTTTCTTTCCCGTATTTTTTTTTGTGATTTGTTTATAAACGCGTCTCCTAATTCGAAAGCTATAGATTTATGGTTACTTAAATACATTACATGACCAAAGACAATTTTATCATCTTTACAAAGAAAGACTAAAATGTCATACTACTTTGGTGTCAAGCACGTAGCTTGAGAATATGTTGCTTTTTAGTGTTTAGTTTCAATACTTGTTTTGGCTAACAATAGAAAATGTCTGGTTATCCCGGATGAAAGACTATCTAGATTGTCAAAGGCAAAAGTCCAACACCTTTAAGGTTTCAGAAACAGAATAATCGTCTCTGTTTTATGCTGAGTCGTTTATTTCTGTTCTCCTAATTGTGTTAAGTTTCAATAATTCTAATCTGTGTATTTCCAATCATCATAATCTTCACCCAATCACTCATAAATACCATAACCATAAACACTAACCGGCTCTGTTTATGACCCTACAATAGTAAAATTAAGGTAGAATTTAGAGTCCTATATATAGGTTACCTTCCTTCCCATTTTTCCTCACCCAACAAAATTAATCCAATTTCAAAACAATGGAACTCATTTCTTCCAAGCGTCTTCTCACAAATCTTCTCGTGATTATTGCTTCAACTTTCACCACACACAGTGCCAACAAAGGCATCGAAACACCATACAAAGAAGCTAACACAGTGTTCATCAGAACATCGTGCAGTTCCACAACTTATCCGAGACTCTGCTACAGCTCCTTGGTGAAGCATGCAGAGCTGATCCAAACAAACCGCGTGGTTTTAACGGGCGCAGCGCTCAACGTGACTCTTGCATCGGCGAAATCGACCTCCGCCGTGATGTCGGCGATGGCAAAGCGGCGGGGGCTGAAGCCGAGAGAGGTTGCGGCGATGAAGGACTGCGTGGAGGTGCTGAATGAGTCGGTGGAGGAACTGAGAAGGTCGATTAATGGGATGAGTGATCTGAGAAGGTCGAATTTTGAGATGACGATGAGTGACGTGCAAACGTGGGTGAGTGCTGCTTTGACGGATGAGAGCACTTGCATGGATGGGTTCGAAGAGAGTGAGATGAGCATTGATGGTACGAACACTAAGAGCCGTGTCAGAGGACTCGTTGTGCAGGTAGCCCAATTGACCAGCAATGCCTTGGCTTTGATTAATCAGCTGGCCAATCATGCTTAACTACCTCATCATCACCTTCAAACTCGTCTCCGTCGTCATCGACTAAAAATTAAAACATTTTATAATATATATGTTCAAACTCGTTTCTCTCGTCGATTAAAAATTAAAAAAATTTATAGTATATATGTGAATATAAATTTTATTTTATAAATCAGTAATCGAGTTGCACAATTAGAGTATTTAGTTATGAGATTTATGTGACAGCTACTAAGTGTGAGTGGTTTGTGCCAACCAGTGGCTGGATAGTTCTAGTGAATGTGAATTGGGTTGTTATATTGTCTGTTTCTTCTTTCTCTTTTCTTGGTGAATTATTTGTATAATTGTAATAGAGTGAGGTTCCTATGAAAATATAAAGATTTTGAACTAGCTATGTTTCGAATACTAAGACTGGAGGAAGGTACGTAATACACGTGTGTATGATCAATTGGAAATATTTATTGTGATCATAAAGGCCCAAAAAATATACACATATATAAATGAAATGAATATATTATAGTAAAATTAATATATATATATATATATATATTATTAATTATATAGTGTATCGTACGATTCTGAGAGAGGATTTCAATCAAGATCGTTGACTAAATACTTCTCGAACATGGTCTTGACATACATCATTTAACAAAAAATGATTAATGTAATTACCGTATAAATAAAATCCAAAGGTTAATCTGAAAATTTATCTTATTCTCGATCCAGTGCTAGAAGTTCATTACAACCCTATAAATAAACACATTAACCAAGATAAAGATATTCATTAAATAATATTTATTACTTCCAATTACCTCTTACCGAGTTAGATATAAGAATACCTTTTGCAAGTACATCACCTACACTGACGGAATATTGAAGATCACACAACATCTCTAATTAGAATTAGCGATTTAAAGAACTTAAGAGATTTGCTTGGCTTGTTTGGTGTTTTTGTTTTGAGTGGCTTGGCGTGACGTCTGTGATTCACATTGATCCTGTGTCAAATTTTTCTTAGTCTGGATGTGTAATGCTTTAGGTTTGGTTAACAAATTTTGGGGAGCAATCTGGTTGGAGTTGTGAGTGAAATTTGGAAACACAGGAACAACGTAATTTTTAATAAGGGATGTGTCAGAAGTGTTTGCAATGGTCCAAGTCAAGGTTTGGTCTTGATTTTATTCTAAGTCTCGTTTTAGGTCGTTCTCTTATCCTAATTGGTGTTTGAACTCTTTGGCTTGCATGAGGTTGGTTTGTTGATGTTCTTCGGAGATTTTGTTTTTCTTAGTATTAGTGGTTTTGTCTGTTTGATAGGTGTTTCTTGGGAGGGTAGACGAAGTTAAAGTGTAATTGTATAAAGGTTGGATCACCCCTTGAAGTGATTAATATTTATTAATTTTTTTTACTGATAAAAAATAAATAAACTTAAAGAAAGTTTGAGACCATTCTGACCTTTCTTTTTGTAAGTACATATAAATAATATATATTATATAAGATGTTTTCATTAAACTTACAAAAATTAATTGAGAGATTGTGACCATACAACTTAGAATCCATAAAACCTCTCTATTTCATTATTTCGAACTAAGGTAGGAAACCAATGCATTTGACAGAAAATTGATATTACAAATGCCACGATACGATGTTTTTGGTATTTGTCATTATCATGCATAGTTTATATGTATATCACTTCATAAACTTATGGTCCTTAATTAATATCGTAGAATAACAAGCCTTTATCTACTTTTCCTTTTTCTTATGCGTTCTGTTTCTAAAAGGAAATTTAAGGTTTAGTTATTTTTTATCTTTTTAATTAAGTTTTTGTATTAGTAAAGTTTAATTAAATATTTTAGTTTTCAAAAACTCGTCAATATATGTGTTTTCTATATTAACGAACACTATTAATATATTTATTATTATTTCAAATTAAAAATTACAATAAAAATTGCATAAAAATTCGTAGGTGTTTTCTACGACCCTTTGACAATGGCAACTTTTCTTGCATCTCAATTTTGGAGGCTGATTTTTAAATTGCATAAAAATGTTCACTTTCTACATTTAAATTACGGAAGTCAATATTTTATATCTCCAAAAATTTGAACTTACAAGAATATCACCATGTATAAAAACATAAAAGTTTGAATATGTGTTACATTTCCCAAAATTTGTTTTTATCTCTAATCTAGAATCTAAAATTTAGATTCTTAAATATTTATTTGTAATAAAAAAAATGAAATGATACTTTAGACATCCAAAACTATATTATAATATTATAACATTTACGTTAATGATGAGTTAGTCTGAAATATTTTAACATCTTGTTGAAATTTTGACAATGACTCATTTCAATAATTTTCTTAAAAATAATACAGAATATCTAAAATTTAAACTAAAGACGAAAACAAACTTCATGTGAAAATAAAAGAAAAAACATATTTAATCTTGTTCTAGCCAAGAGAGATGTTTCCTTACTAGAACATACAGTTAAGTATAGTCCTTACGAAATGTTATTCTATGACTTGATCTCTTCTTCCTTTTATTTTGGTCTCATTCATTTTCGTTTCCTAATTATATTTAATAAGACGACTCTGATCCTGCATATCTGCTAACTTTCATGATCTCCGCCCCATTTTTCTTGTATGAGAGTAAACAATAGATCTTGTAAATGTCATGATAAGACTGATTCACTCAAGAAACTACCGAACTCGATCATGACCATAAATCTAAAAATTAAAAAAAATGTTAGTAACAAAATGAGGAGAAGAAAGCAAAACTTAATTTATTATTTATGTTTCAAAAATGAATTATAGAATCATGTGGTGAACTTTTTTTCCCTTAATCTTTGATACAAAGTGTAGAAAAAAGCAGCATGTGGGTGTGGCATGTGCCATCCCATCTTGTACGGTTTGATTTGCTTATGAACAGAGTGGATTTATCAAATACATACTCAGCACATTCTTTGAATCATTTCCCATTTCCTTTAAGCATTCACATTGATAGCTTCAAATAGTGATCACTTAGTTTTCTTATAAAAGCCTCATTGGAGTTGTACCAATGCAATACAAAGACACAAAATGGCTCTCTTTAGAACACTTCTATCACTTCTATTCCTCTCAACCTTTCTCCAACTAGCACAATCCACAACCACCAACGATTCCCTCAAAACCTACAAAAAGTTCATAAAAGATCAATGCAATTCCACCACTTATCCAATAGAATGCTACAAGGCTCTCTCCCCATATGCATCAAAAATCAAAAGAAACCACGTAACACTCACCAAACTCTCCATCAACGTGGCTCTAAAAGAAGCCAAGATAGCAAAAAGCACGTTGAAAAAGTTGTCGAAGGGGAAGCTATCAGATGGAGAAACGTCTGTGATTGATGACTGCAGAGAGAACATAGACGACACGTTGGATCTGCTTCAGCAATCTTCTGATGCGTTGGCACATTTGAACGGAAACTCCACTGCTGATGAGAGGTTTCAATGGGACAACATAAAGACTTGGGTGAGTGGTTCCATAACAGATGAATCTACATGCATCGATGAGTTTGATGAAATTCAAGTGCGTTCTTCACTGCAGAAGAAGATCAAAACCACCATTTATAATGTTTCTTCCTTGATTAGCATTGCATTGGCATTCGTCAACACCCTTTTCTGATATATACTCCTTCAATCTGTGTTTCTTCAATATATATCACAAGAACTGTAAACAAACACAATCTTTTCCTTCTTCTGGGGATATATACCTGTGCTTGCGTTGCTTGTTTCATCACCCACATTGTTGTAAAATTGTGACTTTCAGAGTGTGATTTCTTATGTTATACATTACTTAAGAGAAACTTGTTTTATAATGTTAAAAAATCAAATGGAAACGAACATAAGTATATTTTAGTGCATTAACAAATGTTTTATAAGGTCAAATGCTCGAGAAATAAAAAAAAAACTCAATCTCCTTGTAAATGAGAGATCGAATATCTCCTCCTAGTTTTCTACTACTGTCAGCCCATCAAGTTTAATGGATGAGTTATCTGTAAAGACACTCCAACACTCAAGTCAGTTGAAAGTAGTGATATATCTATTTGGATTCAGAACTAAAAGTATCATTATTACCTTTTATCACGAGGTTTATACTTTTTTATTGAACTTTATTTGGATTCAGAACTAAAAGTATCATTATTACCTTTTACCTCTATTTATACTTTTTTATTGAACTTTGTATTCTACAAAGATTAACGCAGGTCCAATACCCTTTAATCGTGCCTTATTATCTTTAATCTATCTTTAATTTATCTTTAATTTTAATCATCATTTAGAAAAAAATGACCGAATAGTGGGAATAGAATTTGATTGAAAAGTTCAAATTAATTTCATTATTTATGTTGATCTTATTTGATATATAAATATGTATGGTCTTAATTAATGAAAAAAGAGACTCATGCATAATGCATTTACGAAGTATATTATTTACTAGATGAACTTAATTATAATGGATTAATTTCCTATTTATGAAAAAATTAGATTAGATTGTGTTCGTTAAAATACTTATCTAAATTAATAATACTTTTATTTTATTTTTTTCACTTTTTAGTACCTCCTTGCTTTTAAAAAATAAAAACTAGGGAAGAGGTTGCATTTTGAATTCCTGATTCATTGCACCTTAGATGGTGGTGTTTCTCCACTGATATCATATCAGTTATCTTCTTTGACCTTCTGATGTAACAGTTTGGTCAAGATCATGTAGACCATAAAATTATTAATTATGTAAGTACGTGATTTACTCTGAAGATGCCAATATTATTTAGTTCAACATTTTATTTATTATTCAAGTCAACGTTCCCAATATGCTTATGTACATCTTAAAACATAACTTGGATCTTATAATTTACATTTATTAAAGTTGAAAACCAGAGATAGTTATGATCACATTGTTATATCTCAATTAGCATTGAATTTTTGTGATTGATTCGTTCGTTGGTGAAGCACAGTTTCCAAGTCAGCATATTTGGAATCTTCTTATGTTTATTTTGTGGATTCTTAAATCGAAAGCAATATCAAAATGAAAGGTAATATAAAAATGCATGTCTGAACGTGGTTGCAATACTTTTTCAGCGTTGACCTGTGACAAAGGCTCCTCATCGCAAACTTCACAAACTGTGTCCCTTTCTGATGATCTTTTGATTGACATGTTTTATCAACAAGAGATTAGAATCACGAACTCATTTCGTCTTGCAAACTTCGTTAATCATATCTATCATTTTGTTCATTTGCTACAAAGTAAGTTATTATCAGGGTTATGAACTTTCTAACTGTTTCTTTTAGTCACCCCCATTACTCCAAACATTTTGTGCTGCGAGTGAAAAGTAACTTATATTAGTCGGTATTGGACGAGTCAGTTTTGGTTATTGACTGACCAAGTGAAAGAACGTATTAAGACACACAATAAAAGATAGTAATGATAGTTACAATGATACTTAAGGAATCATAACTAGTGTTCCAAAATACTGTGAAAGGTTTATCCGATAAATCAGCTAAGTAATTGATTAACGAAAAAATATACATCCCTATTAGTATGGGACCACAATGCAGGTCAGTAAGTAACTAAGGTCTGATCCATCATGATCAAGACCCATAACCAGTGTTATAAATAAAGTACGTTTTTTTACCATTGACCAGAATACACTCTCCACAAAAGTACTTACTTGATGATCAGAGTATCTTTTACAGATCATCTCAATTGAGCGTGAGCATTTAAGGAATGAGTTTTGAAGGAAACAAATAAAATATTAACGACACATCAGCTGTCAGCAATTGTCCGCTCACAAGTATTATCTAGACTCCATTTTCCGATATAAGGTTTCAAAAACAAAGGATCAATAAAGAAATTATTGGTTAAAGGTAACACAATTAGTTGTAAAAAAAGAAAAAAGACAAGGAAATAGCAAGACATCTAAAACTCTATCGTCAAGGCACCGGGTTTTCAAACTAAACTTATACTATTTCTCCTTTCACAATTTCCAGTTAACTATAATACAAGTTGAACTTTACGTTTAGGATCTTTATTTCATCTCAAGAAATCGTATTTTTTAGAGAGAGTAACAGTATTTATGTTATTTATGCACGCCTCGAGCCCCACATTAACTTAGAAATATCAGTATTTTTAGATTTGCTTAATGCAACATGTGCAGGTTGCGGCAAGAATCAATTATTAGATGAAGTGTTAGCTGATCAACAGAGTTTTGTTCCATCTTACGTTTAAGCATGTAGTTCCTGTATTTGACACTGGGGATGACAAGTTGGAATTTGATTAAACAAGTTACGTGGTAGTGCAATGTTGTACATCAAAGAATCCTTATCGTGATCACATCTTTGGAACAAAATGCAGTGAATGAATCATTCATCAAGCATATCTGGTGAGACAAGAAAATACACACAGCATATGGGTTTCTCAAGATTTTGGATTCAAGATTTTGGATGCACCTACTTCAGTTAATTTTATTATGGACAACATGTGGATTGCGGTGGTTAGTGAGATTTGGAGACACGGAAGTGTTTATTTAAAGGTGGAGTGGTTGATCATACTGAAGTTTTCTCTCGGACACAGGTTAAGGTTTGGTTATGGATCTTATCAAAGATACCGTCAGCTAATTTCTCATTCTCTTATTGGTGTCTAGAACCCTTGGAATGTATGCATTTAATTTAGTAGTTTTATTTTATAAAGATTGATCCTCGCTATTCTCTTTTATTATTGGTAGAGATGGGATAGAGAGTATGAGGTCTTTTTGGTTGATATGTAAATGAAAAGGTAGTATGTTATTCAAAGATGTTAATTTTATTTTATTCTATTTTTTACTCTTAAAAATTTGTTGAGAGATGATTATCTAAAAAAACCCTAAAGCTAACAATTTCAAAACTATATAACTTTATGTTACTTATCATAAAAAAAAAAAGAGAAAATTTGTGAGTGTATGATAATGGAAGAGAGTTTTTACACGGTGATGCATGTATTATTTATTTATAAGTTATTGTTTTTGTCTTGGAATGTACAAAAGAATATTGTGTTGTTTGCAGACACAAACTACAACATAACTTAATTCCAACCAATTGAGTATGATGAAGAAGATCAAAGCCCAGAAGTGAATGGCACACCAGTGGCTGGCAACCACGTGCGCCCAGCAAGAAGGTTAGCAACTGTGAATCGCGATGCCTCATTTGGGCTTTTTATGCTATGAAAACCGGGCCACAGTACCCTGTTTCTGGTGGATGAACCGGGCCCAAAGTTCTTGTACTCTCCATAATACAGAGTATCCAAAGCAAAATTAGAGTCCCCCCATGGAGACCAGCCCATTGGGCTCACCATGCTATCTAGGAATGATTTCATTACCACAACTCTAGAGTAACGTTGCCAGGGCCGGCCCAAGAAGGTGTTGAACTTGCCAACAACGGGCCTGAGATCTGGGGCAGCCCGGATCTGAGAGTTGTGGATTGAAAACCCAGTGTTTTGAAATGGGTCGTCTCGACCTTGGGCCGTGATCATGTTTGCTTGGCCATTTAACGGCCTTCTTACAAGAATGACACAGTTTTGAAAAACAACAGCGGCATTTCCGAAAATGAAGTCAACTGTGCCGTAGATGTAACATCCTCTGTAAAATTGTCGTTGTGCATGGACCATGAGTGTGTCTTGATAACCTTCTATGGCACATCGATAGAACACAGAGAGATCAGAGGCTGATCGAAGTGCCACTGCTTGACCCTTTAGAGGACCCGCAGTGTTTCTGAAGGTAATGTCTCTTGCAATGAAGTGAAGCCCATCAATTCCTGATATTTTATAATAATTCACTGTTAGGTTATGGACGGAATTCGATAATAGTCTTAATGTTGATCTATGAAGTTAATGAAAAAAATCTTATTTATTTCTCGTAAGGATAGGAGGAAGATGTTAATTATAGAGATTGATTGTATATGCAGATTCTAATCCATTTGTAAATATAATTCAAAACAAGACTAAATACAGAAAAAAAGGAAAAATACTATCCTATATAAGGAAAATAAGATGACATGACAAAACAACGGTTTAGGACTAAAAACTACTTTTTTCTGTCTTAATTGTATGTTCTAATAAAGAGACATTCACTACAAGAAAATCAATCAATTTTAAAGACTAAAAAATAATTAGTTGTTATAGTGACTAAATTAGATACCATTATAAAAACTAAAAAAAAAATAGTTTCTAAATTAGTTTATATTATTGTTAAATGGTTTCTAAATTGCTATCTAATTAGCTACTAAGGTTTTTCTACCAAATTTAAAATCTAAATAATTGATAGTTAAAACTTTGGTAACTAATTAAATACAAATGTAGAAACTATTTAACAATAATATAAACTAATTTAGAAACTAAAAATTTTTTTTGTCTTTAATTTAGTCATTATAGCAACTAATTATTTTTTATCTCTAAAATTGGTTTCTATTTCATGATTTTTTTAGTGCAAATTCTTAATTATTAGATTTTTTTTATTGCAAAAAAACTGCTACTTTTCACATACTTTAAACATTACTAAAACCTCAATCTATCTATATACATATGCTTAAATCGCAAGCATTTCTCCATGTCATTATGCTGCCAAGTCTCTACATGCCAAAAGTTACACGCATCGCCACTCATTCAAAGGCATCATTTAACTTCGTGTACAAGCTCAAGTATTCAACATATTCTTATGACTCAAAATCTTACAAACATATAAATTTATTCACATGAATACATTTTGAGGGTTTAAGTTTTTCTAGCATATTATATTCATCAGATGAAACGAAGCACAAAGAATTCACACTGCAGAAAAGCATACCAAAACAAAACAAGACTTGCATATAGATTTGAAGAGGAATCATAAGTATTCGAAAAGGGAAAGCCTGAAATTTTCATACGTATAATAGTGAAGAAATCAAAAAGTGCACTTTCTTTAGAAAATAAAAGGAGAGAAAAAGATGAAATAGTGGTTGAGAGCAGTGACCTGCTGTGGCGGAGCTATAGGTGGTGAAGCCGGCATTAACGCTTCTGCCACTTGTTATGATGGTGTTTCTCATGCCATCACCGAACAACATGATGTTGTCATTGGTCTTGTCAACCTCAATATTCTCTCTGTAAACTCCTCTCTTCACGTGTATGATAAATCTGCTCTTCAACCTTCTCTTTGCAGCGGCATTGATAGCAGCTTGAACACTCTTGAAATGCCCCGAACCATCTTTGGCCACCACAAGATGCGCCCTCACCGAAGAAGACTGCAACAACTTCCTCTCATGCGTGGAAAACCAACTTGGAAATTCAGCCTCTGCATCTTCCGTGTAATGAACCTTTTCGTACTTCAGGAATGCCCAGTTCACGAATAAGCCATTGCTTATGATCTCGGTCACGTTGCATCTCTCGGTGGGGGCCATGAAATCTTGAACTCCAAGTTCGAGTGCCCCGTTCTGACATGTTTCGATGTTTGTGCGAGCTGTGCTGAGCCACGTTTGTGCATCAAAGGGTGAACAGCTTTTTTTCTGGTGAAGGCCTTCGATGGTGCGGTTGAGATGGAAAACGGTGTTGTCGTAGAGCTTCAAACAATCACGGAGCACTGATTTCTGCTTCTTGGTGATCCCCTTGTGCCCAAATTCGCGTGCTTTCCTTCGCATGATCATTGCTCTGTTCAACGCCAAGTGAATGAGAATTGCCCTGAATTCGGATTTGTGTTTGAGTTTGTGATGGTGGTGGGTTTGTTGCATGTAGTATTTGCATGGGTCGGGGTACGGGGTTTGGCTGCACCACCAATCTATGTTGTTGGTGTGGGAATGTTTTCTTGATGTGGTTATTGAGAAAGCAGAGGAAAGTAATAACAGAGTGAACAATGTCTTTGGCATCATTGTCATTTTGGTGCTGTTTTTCTTGTTTCGGGTGCCCAGCAGTTATATATTCATGTCTTTCATGCACCCTCGTAGTAGCTTAGAGTGGGAGTTTCTTAATCATGTGCAAGTGCCGACCATTTTTGTGTTTAGTTTTTTATGTTTGATGTTACAGTAGACGCAACGCGATCTTGATTTTCTTCATGGATACGGAATCACGTGCATTTAGAGAGTGCTGCGGAGTGAGCACGTGGCATGTGTCATCCCATCTTTCCACGGTTTAAGGAATTGCTTATGGGCTTAGTGGAATTACTACTCATTGGATGATTTGCTATGAAAAGCCACAAAAATGGCATTCTTTAGACACGCCTTGTTTTCCTAGGTATATCTAGGTGTATCGGTGAAGTGTAAATTCAAAAAATATTTAATTTTTGAATTTCTGAAAATTTTAACATAGTTCTTGGTATTCTTATGTCTTAGATTTCATTTTAGAGATTATACATATTAAACAGTATAAGTGTTTGTGTCTGTGCAATCCTAGATAGTTGTTCACTAGTTCAATGCTTGCCACAATCTCTTCGGCCTTAGGCATAAAAAAATGAGAAGAAATGATGTAAGACTCACCAAAATGTGTGTTTAATTGGCTCTAAAGGGAGCCAAAAGTGCATACACCGCGTTGACAAAATCTCTGTTTGCAAAGTCCCCACAACACTCCAACCGTTCTGTGCTGCGCTGTTTGTATACTTTCTTAAGTCTCACTGTTAAAAAAAGGGGCAACAGGTACTTGGCTTCAAATCAAAGCATAAGAAAAGAAAGAGATTATTTGTGAATGATGGCGTTATAGTTGTACACAGAAAAAAGAAATAAGTTGCTTAAATGGTAGTAGGATTACTTATTTGGCGTACGGAAGAGTTGAGTTGAGGGTAGCAAGGAATCTTAAACTGAGGCCACAAGTACCATTTCAGACTTCATTTATTCTTTTTCTTTAACAATTCCAATTAACTACAAAACAACTTGCCCATAAATTTAGGGTCTCCATTTTCACCCCAAGAAGGCTGGTGCAGAGTCAGATAAAATATTAATATCAGTAGTATGCACGTATATTAGTCAACAAAAAATATTATTTTACCTGTCCTTGGCTGCAGCATGTGCAAGTTGCTGCTGCAAGGATCAGTTTATTGGATGGAGTGTTAGTTGATGAACAGAGTTTTGTACAGTGTTACGTTTAAGCATGTCTTACTCAATTCCTTGCTTCAAAACATAAAATGTCAAAGAATTTACTATTTCTGGTGTTATAAGTCCAGACGATACAATCGAGAAAGGCATCACAAAATCAACTTCTACGAATGGAAGAACTTTTATTTAATCTCTTGTTCTAGCTGCCAAGGTACTCAACCCAGTAATTACGTGTGGTGTGAAGATGCACAGGTGAAAAATAATATATTTTCTGGTGTACGAGGAAGACAGAGCCAAGTTGGAATTTGATCAAGCATGTTATGTGCTGATGCTGTATACATCAAAGAATGTCTACCATAATCACATTTTGTGGGACCAAATGGAAACTGAATGAATCAAGCATCAAACATTTCCGGTGACTCAAGAAAAACATATGATTAGGATGTACAGCTGCCTAATAGTCCAATCCTCTGTCAACCATCATCATTCTAACTCTCTCCATGTCCTCTAATCTGCCTGCATTTTCATAAATCCCCATAAGAAGTACGAAGTTATGCTCGTTGTCTGGCTCCAAATCAAAGAGCCTGTTTGCAGCAATCTCCCCAATAGTTGCATCTCCATGCAAAAAGCAAGCATACAATAAAGCTCCCCAAAGAGTTGGACCAGCAGCCTCAGAGCCCATTCCATCCACTATGATGCTATAAGCCTTTTTAATCAGTCCTGCTCTTCCATAAAGGTTAACCATACAACCATAATGTTCCATAATTGGTTTTATTTTATGTTTTGCAGACATTAGAGCAAACACTCTCTCTCCCTCCTTCACCAATCCTAAGTAGGCACAGGCTGATAATGTTGAAACAAACGTTATTTTATCAGGCTCGACACCAGCTTCCTCCATTTGCTCAAAAAACTCAAGGGCTTCTCGGCGTTTGCAATGTGCAGATATTATAGAATTCCACGAAACAACATCCCTCTCTGGCATTAGATTGAATATCCAACGTGCCTTTTCTAACCTACCATGACTAGAGTACATCACCATCAAGGAATTAGCAATGGACAAGTTCCAGTCAAGACCTCGCCGAATTACCCATCCATGAATTTGGACGCCTAGACATGGAGATGACACACCTGTAAGAATGGTGGATACGCTAACAGAATCAGGTTCACACCCTTCCAAAATCATTTGGCGGAAAATGTTCACTGCCCCAACCTCAAGACCATGATGAACATAAGCAGTGAGCATGGAATTCCACGAAATGGAGTCTCTATGAGGCATCTTGTCAAAGATCTTTTGAGCCTTTACAATGTCACCGCACTTAGAATACATGTCAACAAGTGCGTTAAGGACAAACCCATCAGTGGCAAATCCAGCACGAACCAAATGGCGATGCACTTCTTCCCCCACTCGAACAGACCCAATTCCCGCGCAAACTTTGAGAACCCTCGGGAAAGTGAACAAGTCAGGTTCAACACCCTCTTCCACCATTTGGAAGTAGAGTGCAATGGCATCGTCGTAGAGGCCCATTTGGGCATATCCTGAGATGAGTGAATTCCAGGGAAATGCAGACGTGTCCCTCTTAGCCATTTGATCAAACAGCTCGTGGGCGTCATCCACAAGCCCACATGCAGCATACAACCTGAGAAGCTTGGAAGAGATGCCAAAATTTCTATGCAAGAGGGATGTTGGGATAAGGCGGTGGAGTCTGATACCGGGACGAATGGCTTGCAAGCGATAGCAGATTTCTAATAAAGAGGCATATATTTCAGGGTCGATTCTGATGCCCTTCTCAAGAGAGTCTTCAAGGTCTGTGATGACTTGTTCAAGTGCTTCCGATTGGGTTTGGGGAGGAGGTCGGCGATGGATAAGGAGTGGGGTTGATTTGGGTTTGGGGAAACGAAGAACGTTTCTTCTTTCTTGTCTTTCCAAGCATCTTTCTTTCCAAGTTTTGTTTTTGTTCTTATTCTTCTTCCGGGAGCACAAGCTCATGGCATTTGGAGGGAACCTTACTAGCATGCTTATCATTCTAATTTCTTGGATCACAAATTGGGCATTTGGATGTCATAATCACAGTATATGTAATTTTAAAAACGAATGAACTTCATTTGTGGAGGAGGATAGTCATCTTTTGACATATTTTGTTATTTGACAAGATTTATATAATTTCCATCTGAAACATAGATAGAGCTGCACACTTTGGAGGTCTTAATGGAGAATAGATTCTCCTATTCAGATACACTGATACACTGCGACGAAAATACTTCTCTAACAAATTTATTAGTAAACATTCAGCAAATTGGAGACCTTGTTATACAGTCCCCATAGTATTTTCGAGATAGAAGATAAGGATTAATGTCACGCAGTCAGACGGGAATAATATATATATATATATATATATATATATATATATATATATATATTGTCAAGTAACACAAGACAAGACGTTAAAGAAAGTCATTAAAATAGAGATTACTCTCCCCAAAGATGTAGTTCCTTCTCTTTTAGGATTAGGATGAAGTTACATGAACAAGAGATGAAGTTACATGAACAAGAAGAATGTATTGAAATTTCCACGATATAGGGATAACAACGTGAGATGTAATTATTACCACTGCAATTTGATCATGTTTCTTGACCTAAGAAGCGTCACTTACAACAGTAACAACGAATTTTGTCGAATTATGATGTTAGGATCCTTAAATTAATTGAGGAGATTATGTCATGTCCAAAAGTATTGATTTTATCACTTAAACTCGGTATTTAGTAGGGCACGCTTGTGGTAGTATCCCAATGATCCCTTAAAAATAATTAAGATATACAAATAATCTTCAAGCACATTAAATACTCGATGATTACCTATATAATTTGTTTAGCTTAAAGACTATTTAAGAGAGAATAATATTTTAGGCATTTCTCTGGAAGACATAACGCTATAAGCTGTTTATTGGCCATTAGGCATTATAACGAGGAAATAAAAAAAAGGTAACGAGAACCATCTCCTCAGCGGATGAGTTTAGAGCTACCAAATCCCAAAAGACAAGCGCCAGGAATTTTGACAGATCTCGTAATCAACTGGTAACAATGTTGGGTTACCACTAAATCCAAAATTTAGTCAACTTGAGAGTGCTCTCAGCCAAATCAAACAGCTTTCATTTAGCCTCCTGCTGCATAGAATGAGGCAAGTCATTAGAGCAATAAAAAAACAAAATACATCATTTTAATCCAGATAGAGAGAAGCCAAGGTGGACATGAAATTCAAATTACATCTACTCAACAAATATGGTGTTTTAAAATTCTCCTAGTTAAAAAGCTCAAACTGAAATAAATAAAGTCATGTTTAACTAAACACAACATACCAATAAAGAACTGTTTTCTTGCTGATCAAATAAAATAAATAAGGAACTGTTTCCTAAGCATTTAACTAACGGTTATAGAAATAATAAATAAATCAATACCTCACACGCCTCAAAAACTGGCCGAACTTGCTCAAATATTTCATCCACTGTACCTACTGCGTTGATCTGCAGAGATTAGTTTGTCATATAATTACGGTATAATCCATGTAGGGGTACAAAGTGAGGTCGAAACCAAAATCGGTGCGTTTAGCAAGAAAGGCATAAAATACTTTGACCTGAGGCTAACTTTTCTCAAATAATTTCCATTGCATGCAAATCCTATCCTTGTATAAATTATACAATCAGAGAAGTAAATCCAAAGGCCAATCATCATTCAAGAAAAACGCTATACTGTGAAATTTTCCCACTCAGAAGAACTAGTATCACACTTTGAAGGTAAGTAAATAAAAGACCTCTAAAAAATGGTAAACAGAAACCATTTCAATTTTTGTGTGTAAGTTGTCATGGTGCAATTCTTAAATAAGGTCAGTTCTCCTAGATCCAATTGAACATTGAAACTAAATATAGTTACCCTGTAAAGTTTCCCCTTCTTAGAATAATAATCAATAACGGGAAGATTTAAAGCCTCAAACACTTTAAGACGATTCCTCATTGTATCTATGTTGTCATCAATTCGACCCTGCAATAAAAATATGTAAGACAGCAGATTGTAATCAGCTGCTGAAGTTAAATCTCCACGGATTTAATAGGAACCTCATTCCGGCTTAGCACACGTTTCACCATCTCTTCTTCAGGGCAATCAAAGAAAAGTACAAAACGTGGTTCTGCTCCAACCTGCATAGTGAAGAGTGTGTTTATTTAGTCAAAAGAATACACAAAAGAATTTACATGGGATTACCCTTGAATACAGTTTTCAACCATGACAATTTACGTTGTAAATCCATAGATATTGTCATTTGAAAACATATTCAATGCACATAATGAGGCAAATATATAGTAAATTAAATGCATATATATCAACTTAAAACTAGAAAGAAGAGGTAGAAGGAGGGGGGTTTGAACTTCCTTCAGCTCAAATTGAAGAGTAGCAAGGTTAACAGTCAAACTTACAATTTGTTCAAAAGCTGCACGGTTCTCCTCACTTCTAGGGAAACCATCAATAAGAAACTTCTGGTTGTCACTAGCTTCCATCTCTCTTAAAATCAATTTGACAGTAACTTCTGATGGAACAATTTTTCCTTCACTAATTGTATTCAGAATCGATGAGCTGTTTTGGTGTTTTTAAAGTAAAAGTCCCAAAGAAGCACCAACAAAATAAAAACAAAATTAGGATAAGACAACGTCACCCATTCCCTATCACAAATCATTTTCATTCACTAATTGTATTCAGAATTATAGTTGTTTTGGAGTTTTTATTTTTAATGCTAAAATCCCAAAGATACACCAACAAAACAAAATCAAAATTAGGATAAGACAACATCACCCATATTCACTGTCAGAAATCATCTCCCTTCTCAAAAGGTCTCCAGCACTCAGATGCTTAAATCCAAAGGTTTCAACAATTTTTGCACATTGTGTACCTTTTCCACTACCAGGACCTCCTGAGTGCGAAAGAACAATTTTAATTATCATTTATTTAAGGAAACCTCAAAAAAGTAAAAAGGCATGGATAGCATCATTAAGAACTTTATGCATTTCTTTAAATACATTATATCAATTATTAAAGTAATAGAGCCCAAACAGTTTTACTCAGTTACATAACATGAGAAAAAGAGTGATGGTTTAGATTCTCAACTTGGCAATTGTCACCAAGTTTATCTGCATGTTCTATCCTTTCTGCCAAATAAGAGTATGCAATTTCCAACAGAAATATAGAAAGTCTATCAAAGTATATGTGGTGTTTTAAGGTTCACATTCTAGCACTCGACAGATTCATTTAGGTTAATACAGTTTTCTTTCAAGCTTCAAGATGGGCCAATATCTAGCTAGATCATGAGAACAATCAATCAAGTAATTAGTTTGAACAATTTCAATTTTTTTATGTGCTTCTTCCACTTACTTTTGACCATTAATAAGCTTTTAAGGATAATAGAGACAAATAGCTTAACGTTCAAACATCCGTAAAGCTTCAATTCCAATACTAACCATCCGTGATTATACTTTTCAACACCCTTGTTTCATTGATAGTAAAATCCAGTCACACAAATAACATGCATAAACATATATGGGTGTTGAGATTCCATAAAATTGTACAACAAGAGCCATCCATATACACTGCAATCTGTAAGCATAGAAACACGAGATATGCAGAGAATCGTGTAATTCAAACGTTGAGGCATTCACAAAATCAGTATTTAGTTATCACCTCGATTACCGCAGTTGTGATGGCACAAGACTTACATAATGATTTGACAGCAATTTAGTGAACAATTTAATAAACGTGTGATTACCTAAAACAAAAGTTATAAGTGGAGCTACTTGCTTGGGGGAAATCCCACCCTTTTCCTGCATTGAAGGGAACAAAGAAACACGGTGATCATCAAATATTATACTCCAGAGACATACAATGTGTAAAAACTGTAAGGCCTCCGGTAGCATGGTTATACAAACAGCAAATAGCAACGGTAAAATAAGAAGCATGTGTAGCTAATCGGAAAGGAAGAGTAAATATGAACGAGAGAAAGCGATACAAGTAACTGAAGCGGCACAGTGATGTTATATATATATATATATATATATATATATATATATATATATAGAGAGAGAGAGAGAGAGAGAGAGAGAGAGAGAGAAGAAAAAGGAGTTAGAGGAAATTGGCGATCCAGAAGCAGAAGTGTTAGGCTGTGATATGTGTGCGTAAGAAAAACAATGAACCCTAAAAGTAGAAGAGTTGATTATAAATACCTGGAAGGGCGCGTGGAAGGGAAATCCAGTGGTGAATCTTTGGGGAAGAGAAGCGTCGTGTTTAGGAAGTTGCTGAGTGGAGGATAACATCCAAACGCAAATCAAAACAAAGTAGTGAGTGTGAGAGTATGAATATATGAAGAGAGAAAGAAGAAGATTGTTACCAGCAGAAGAGGAAGAAAAGAGGATGATTTGGCTGCGCGTCTCCACATTTCTGTTTCTGATTTCGTATTTGATTGTTATTGAAGTGAGTGAGATGAGTGATGAGGGTTTCTTAAACGACGGTTTGAATTTGAAGGTTACGGTTGCGATAGGGTGGTTGCTGGGTGCAGGGCGGAGGAGTTACAATACACATGGGATGCTGGAGGAATGGACAACGCTTTCCCTCCCTCCCCTCTCTCGTTTTCCTTCTTTTTACTCTCCTAATATTATTTCTTTTTTTAATATGAAAATTTCCACATTTATGTACATTATTTTTTCTAAAATTACTTTTAAGTGTAATTCTTTTTTCTGCGCATAAAACATGCAACTAATTCTTTTTGTTTCAACTTTTATTTTTCAAACTGTATCAAACAACCTAAGAAAGTTATTATTTTTGTGAGTTGTTCTATAATAAATAAAGCAGGAAAACGTGCGAAGCGATATGTAGATATTAATATTATGGCACTTCTTTGTGAATCCAATCCATGAGCATGTGTGGCACTTGGGTGGTGTGTACGTGAAGAATGATTCTCAAATTGCTTAACAACTTATTAGAAATACTAATGAGATCAGATGGGATCCATCACACTATATCTTCTGATTTCAAACTATTTTATTTCTTACTAGGGTTATTTGTATGCTTTCATTATTTTTAAAGGGTTCATTATTTTCTTTTTGTTTTTTAGTCTCTATCGTATAATATGAAAGAAATAAAAGAAATCGAAAACAACGCATACAATAGAAAGGAATAAATTTGTAATATACAAAAAAAAATTATTATAGAAAGCAAATAAGTAATTATTGTAAATAAAGTACTGTAGAGCAAAGTTTAATAGAGAATACTAAAATAAGAAAGTTTAGTGTAAAAGTACATAAGATTTTCTCATTATAATTTTTAATTTTCTAGCAGTACTACTACATCGTGTCATCAGCAATGTTTGAAACGTTAACTATTAAACTGCAAAGAACAGTTAATAAGACCCTGTAAAAAAACTAAACATTCAGCCCATTGTGCGCAGAATAGTCATAGGAGGAATAAATAAAAGGTAGAAAGAAAAAGTAATAATAAATATGGTGTGATGATAAAAAAGAGATAAAAAGATATTAGGCAAAGAAAATGAAATATAGTCATTAATAACCCACAATTTGAATGGTCGTGGTTTCTCTATTAGGTAACAAGACACTATTTACTGAGGGAAAAAGATAGAAGAATACTACAATCAATCTATCAAATCCTAAAATAAATAAATAAATAATTGTCATTCTAAACTGAAAGTGACAAAAGACAAGAAAAACCAACTATCGGACCATGTCGCAGTGCATCTAAAATCATATGAATACAGTGGTGATAGATGCAGGACAGTAGAATGAGTCCTAAACATGTCTGGAAATCCAACTATTTGAAGCATGCCCTTGGTAATATATCTATACAGAATCTTATAATCCTCATTGCCAATGTTCATGAAATTATAATTATGTGATTCCCTGGAGTCATTGAGTTGATTCCCTGGAGTTCTTGATCACCAAATCGTAATTGATAGAAGCTAGCTGAGACAAGTTCTGTAAGAAAACAAGAAAAAAGAATTTTCTTTAATCCACATGGAAAAGTACAAAATTAACTTTATATAATGTTCAGATCTCAAGTGAGAGATATCATAGTTAGAGTCAATTACTGTATTTGAGATATCGTCTGCTTTGGAAATCGGTGTTTTATCACGATTTTGTCTTTAAGAAACATTTTTTAAAGACAAAACCGTGATAGAGCACTAACCTCCAAAACGCTCAGGTATGGTGATTGATCTTAGAACTTGAGGTTGGAATATATGGTATTTGGCCAAAAGTAATGTGATGCGAAAATCTAGGTAAAATTTATTGCTATCCATTAATGTTTTACTTTAGGGTCAGATTTCAATGCTCAACTTTTAGCCTATTCGTGAGAATTTGAACTTAAGAAAGCAAATGAGCAACCACTACTTTTCCCTTACAATCTAAACCAACATCCCATGGCAAAGCCTTACATTTCTAGCAGTAACAAATTGAGGATAGGTAACATTAAAGGGCAGGGTGGGGAAAAAAGAGACAAAAGAGGCATTTCTTCACCCAATAAGCACACCAATTTAGGATAGTTGAGTGGAATTATTTATATGGAGAAAAAAGAACATGAGGCACGGCAAGTATTACCTTAAATGAGAAATTACTAAATGAGTACTGCACTTCAAGAGCTGGACCACCGAACTCTGCTAAACTACCACACTCGTCACCCTGCTTAACAAGTTCCAAGTATCAATACTCAGAAAAATTATGGTCAAACAAGGCTGCTAGAAAAGTATAATAGATAAAATTGCTGTTACACCACAAATTAGAAATTTAATTTAAAAGGATAAAAATTGCATGTACGGTTAACTAATCTAACTTCTTATTTTATGATCAAAGGAATGGAAACATCTGAGCTACTTATGAAGCAAGCATTTCAAAAGCTAAAGTAGTTTATAGCGCATCTATACTCTGAAAGTAGAAAGTATTCTTACATCTTCATCTAGCATATCGCTGCCTGAACCACTGCTGCATGTTTCAGTAATCTCATCAAAATCACTAACTCCGAGACAATGTTCGTCCTCAGGATTCCATATGTACCGGCTCATAAAATAACTTGTATCAAGAGCTTCAGCCGATGGAATAAACATAGCCTGCAGAAAATCAGAGGAGATACAGTGTGACAAAACAAAAGATATGGCACAAACATACCAAAGCTCTTATAGAATTAGAAAGAACCTTCTGCCTTGCTAGTGTATCCCAATTAATATCTTTGAAGAAGGCGTGGCGTTTAACCTGCCAGAAAAAAGTATGTTTATGGTTGCCTTTTACCATGATTTGCAGCTTTACTAAGCAATAAATAACTCACTTCTGTAGCTCCTGTTGCGCCTAATCTTTGGACTGGATTTTCGTTCAATAATCTAAAAGAGAATACACTGTCAGCCATAACCAACATGAAAGAATCACAACATCACAAAGTTAAAAAGGACAACTTTTTCCAACTATTGCATAAAGCGTTTGGAGGTATCATGAAAGTCAAAACACTAGAAAAAATTGTCTATCCTGTTTCGTTACTTCTTCCATATATGTTGGCTTCTAATGCGTGTTTTACACGATTTGGTCCATGTGCAAGTTTCATGCAGGGATATTTTCCATTTGTAAGTCGATTAGCTTTAAAGAAACTTTGCATAGCATACCCAAAAAAACTACTTTGTGGCCTTGTTACAAGACACCTCTACTTTGTTAATGCTTACTTATTTATCAAATCATATGCTTCAAAGCTCATCTCATCAGGAATCTTGGGCCATTGTATGTCTCTGTTAATTATGTTATCAAAAATTTGCTGCAAAACAAGCATCCGTGTGAAAGTGTTCAGATATGCATCCAATTTCCAAATAATTAAAAAAAAATATACATCAACCTCTTTAAGTTCCAACAAATTCACAGGAATACATATGATGAACTTAAAATCCACAAAAACATAACCATGCAAAGAACATTGAGCAAAAAAGCAAAATTGGATGTCCATGAGTAATGACCTGATAAAAAAGATGTAGCAACTGGTACACAATGAAGCTGAAAACCATGGAAGTAAATGCAAATAACAACAGACAGACAGGACCTCATCAGATCTTACCAATAGATTTTCGCATTTAAGCAACCCAACTGGTTTTGATCCTAGTGATATAGTCACTGTTTGTGATACAAACACAAGTTTTTACAAAACAATAGATCAGCAAGATTCCCACATAATAAAAAATTTAAATCCGGGCCCCTGTCTTTATCTCCATCTTATGCATTATGATTACTTCTCTTTGAAATCCCCATTCATCACCAGATCTGTACACACCAGACTGGACATCATAAAATTGACATATTGCTGAAACCCAAAACCATTCGCCTAGGAATTTGCCCGGATTCCTATCAAACCATAAGGTTATTGTATGTTATTGGGATGCTAAAATTTCCTATAGGGAGATAGGTGTAAAACTTCTATGACAAATTCATGTGAGATAGGAGCACGAGTGCTTTAATTATTGTGGCCAAAGTTAAGGTTGCTGCCTTATGATCTGAGGTCACAAGTTCAAATCCTAGAAACATCTTATTCTCTTGAAGCAGTAAGGCTAAATACATTTACCTTCTTCAGACCCTAATAAGTCTTCGCCTCTTGCACTAGGTTACTCTTTTCATTCATTTCCCTTTTGTCACGTTACCACAACAACGAGCTTATTCAATTGGCAAATTTTGAAAAATTCAAAAATGCATTATTTATTATTATATTAAAACGTAAGTAGCCACAACAATACAAATGGTGTAGATAACGCAAGTTAACCAAAAAAATAACTTCACAAAAATCCGAGGTGATTGACAAAATTTAGAAAGCTCCTCTATTAACTAGCATAAAATATGTGCCATATATCAATTGACAAATATGGTGGTTATAAAAGTAAGCAGATTGCAGGGAATTGACTTGAAAATGATTCGGCAAGGCTAGAAGATTTATAAGGATGTTGTGTTAGATCTAAGAGGAATAACAGTCCACCGTATAAACACAACTCCCTGTTAAAGATGAGAGGAGAACAATTGAGCTACAGTATGCTCCAATTTGAGCCTAGAAGTATTTTAAATGTGATTCCAACAGCAAAAGAAAACGAGAAGAAAGTGAATGCTATCATAGATGGTATTCTTTCATCATAAGTTCAGTTTCAACAAATTATTTTATAAGAACTTCTAAGTTGAGAAAAAGAAAAAATGAAACTGACCTGTCTAAATTAGTGAAAAAGTCAATTTCAATTTTTCATTGTTTTTCTCTTCTAGAAATCTTAATGAAGAATGTCGTCCAAATCATTCTTTCTAGTTATCAGAGTTAAGGACTCAAGATATCACAAGAAGCTACCTGTGGATGTTCAGCATTAAATGGTGGAATACCCACAAGAAGCTCATACAGTATGACACCCACAGACCACCAATCAGCAGTTACACCTACAAAGAGAGCAATCGTGTAAAAAAATGTAAATCACAAAATGGTTTTGAAAGCACAGTAAATTTATTTATACAAAAAAATTATTAAATAAAAGCATTTTTCGTATAAGATGTACTGTTTAATCAGCGGATAAACTGCAAACCATGTCCCATGCCAAGAAGTATTTCAGGTGCCAAGTAATCCGGAGTGCCAACCACTGATTGTCTTTGACGCTCTTCCCGTTTGAAAGAATGTGTAGGTTTTGGTTCATCGTCTTCTAGGATGGCCGAAAATGATGGCGCTGATAAATCATCTGTGCTGTTAATAAGACCAACCTTAGAGAGCCCGAAATCTGTCAACTGTAATAACAGAAATTAAGCTTTTAGAATAAAGTCTATGTATTATGGGGTGTCTAAGTTTCATATCACAGATGATCTTTGTTTCTTATCCTTTAACAGTTAGCTTTCGAAGGTAAATTTTTTAAGTGTTTTACTTTTCAAGTGTCATCGAATAAAGTGTGTTATGGGTGTTATGTGTCTCTGCCTATAAAAAAAAAGTGTGTAACTGTCGTAGATTAAAACTCCTGGAGTGATATAAGCTTGGTGGAATGAAGTTCTCGAGATCATGATGCCTTAGGAATGACATAAAGATGAGTCTATTAGCATGAGGGAAACAGACGTTCCACACGTGGTTAGAGCCGAGGAAGGGTATATTAGCATCCCAGCGTAACTTGCTGTATGAGTAAAGTACCCCGTTGTAATGAAGTAATTAAACGTTATCTTCCTTCAAGCTAATTTTGGGAGGAAAATTTAGCTATCATTTTGTGATCCTTATGAATAAGCAAAAACTTCTTGAATCAGTCTCTTTTTCTTCAATGAGATTGAATTGATCACTGTGAGCTTGAACTTATTCAACTCCCTCAAGTTTCTAATTTATGGAAGTGAATTTAGCTATCTTCATTATTTAAATATATAGCAAAGCGTATTTTAGTCTTAACTAGTGTGTCCATAGGTTATAAATTGTTTGTAATCCCATATACTTTATGTCGTAGACATGAAGGACGGCGAAAACACCCCAAATGTCTATGAACTTTGTGGTCCTGAACTAGTGTTAGACAATTCTCTCCCCTTAAGTTAGCTTAATCTAAGTCCATTCATCCAATCCATTCCTAGAAATTGAAATATACAAGTTCAGGAAGAACTAAAATTTTATACACTATTTTATCAACATTATTAAGAGCTTAATAAAATGGTTCTTTGAAGTTCTACTTTCTGATAAAAAATGCAATGTGAAAGGACATGAGGAGAGTTTGATTCAATTTAAATGGGTAAAAAAGATCAGCAACTAAGAGAAATTTTGTGTTGAGGTGTCCTTTATTAATTGGAGAAATAAGGAAGAGAAGAGGTAATTTCAATTAATAATGCTGACCTTAATATGGCCATCTTGACCAATCAGTAAGTTATCTGGCTTCAAGTCTCTGTGAATCACATTTAAGGAATGCAAATACTCCAATGCAAGAACCTGTAGAGCGACCAAGAGGATAGGAGGAAAAGAATAAAGAACATAAACACAATTGTAGAGAGAACTTATTAGTATCCTGGTGAAAAACTAATGTAGTTAGTATGCTTACAACTTCTGCAATATATACTCGAGCCATATTTTCATCTAAGCAACCTAGATTTCTCAACATTGAATAAAGATCTCCACCATTCAAATACTCCATAACTAGATAAAGATTTTCCCGACATGTGAAAGAGTAGAAAAATCGGACCTGTTCATCAGAGTTACATGAAAATTAGAGAAGTGTGTCAATATGCAACAACTTCATAATTGAGCAGTATATTGCAGGTCTGCTTACCACAAAAGGATTTCGAACAGATATAAGTATGTCTCGCTCTGCCAAAATACTTTGAACTGCATTTTTACGGATCATATCTGCCTTTTTCAGAACCTACAAAATATCAAAAAATGGTTCCAACTCATTCAAAGTAATCAGTTAGTCAATTTAACAAGAGTTTTTAGTAGTTTCTTTAGCCATCACTTAATAGCCAATTGGCAGTGGTCCACAAAAAAGAATGCTCTTACAATTTTACAACTTAAAACGGATAATATTCTAATATTTTTAAAGACTATTATGATTAAAAATTTGTAGTTTGAATTTTAGCAGATTTACATTGTAAGAATTAAAAGATTGGAAAGGACTTTAGAGATTTATGTTGGGAAAGGCAATACAAATTTCCAAACGGTAATGAAAGCAAGTTAACTAATAATATTGAAAATGAAAATTCATCATAATAACATTTCTTATGAAGAAAATTATTAACCACTACAGATCAATGCCTTTACCGCCTTCAACTATGAGAGAATAAATTATGTTATGTAAAAGAAAAAGCCCGAGAATAACCTGACAAGATAAAGAATGAAGAAAGTCTAAAGACTTTGGATGAGATTGTTTGAAAGGTGTGATATTTATACATTTTATTAAAATATCACATAAAATTCATCAAAAATCTTTCTTATAAAATAATTCAACTGTATATATTTTTAAATACTTAAATTTTATAAGTTTTAAAAATTTTGATTGAGTAACACCAAGATTTCAATGTTATTAGTAGAGTGGTAAAATACAATGAGATTCAATATCACTCCGTCTATTATGGGTTTAAATCGGGTGAAATTGGGTGAGTAAAAGCTAAACTAGTTTTACAATTGATAAAGGCAAATTCTCCCACCATACTTTCTCCCTTCACTTCCATACTTTTTAATATTTCAATAATACCCTTTTGAGTAAGGTGAAAAGTGTGGTATATTCTTTTTCAAGTGACAGTGGTTGTTTGTGGTGAGTGATGGTGAAAGTTGATGGTTAAGGTAAGTTTTGTGGTGCTTTTATCGGTGATGTGTTTGCTTTCGTTCATTTTATTTTTTTTCATTTTTTTGGAAGACACAAAACCCAAAAAAACCCAGCAAGGTGCAAGGAATCTTATCGTCAACCCTCTCACATACGCTCAAATAATGAAATTGTTCTCTCAAACAACTAGAGAATAATGGAAGTATTGTAACTCTGAGGAAGATATGGGGTACAACTGAGATTATCTAAAAAAAATGTGAAAAATATTACATTTAGGATTATTTAAAAATATTAAAAAGGTTAAGACTGACTTTTCACTGGAAGAGGAAAGTATGAAGGGTGAGGGAGAATTTACCATCAAAAAGTTATACTTAGCCCACTCACATTATACCTAGCCCACTATTGAATTTGGATTGGGCTGGATTGACCCACCAACTAACCTAAAAAGATTGAAAAAATCAAATAATGGCAAAGACATTGATAGATTAAAACTTTAATTCTTTAATTTATTGTGTGTGAACAAATAAAATTAATAAACAAAACTAATCTTAAAACACAAAACTTGAAGTTTATGAGAAGTTGGCATATAATTTTTAATTCTTTAATTTAGTACTAGGGAAATCACATGTATGTTACTTATATGTCTTCTCATTTAGTCATAATTTCTTATTTAAATGTTATAATTTAATGTTAATTTCTGTCTTGATAATCTAGTTGGCCGCCTAAGAATAGATGCTACTGTGTACCGTTTATTATGAATCTATTTATCTCAATCATCTTTTAACTCTCTGCAAAGAAATCGTTCTATTTGATAAGGAAACAAACCTTTATAGCAAAAAAATCACCAGTTACTCTTTTTCGGGTAAGAAAAACTCGCCCAAATGCACCCCTACTTATGGGTTTTATTATTTTAAAGTCCGCAATAGTGGTCCGGTCCTTGGAACAAGCATTAATAGGGCTAGCACGAAGGCTACGAACTGTATCATCTTCCACTGAACTCTCTTCATCAGCAACGCTAGTTGATGAGTCCACCTTTTCATCTTCTATCTGCCCGCAAAGAGCTATATATTTCTCCCTGCAAAATGAAGTAGCAAATTCAAGGTTAGGTTTAAGCACCATGCCAGTACCAAAAAATAAATTAGAAACGCTAGAGCAAAACAGTGGCTCTATAAAAATGCTAGCAAAATCTTACAGAAACTTTTGAAATAGAATAAAAAAATAAGTGGCTGTACTAGAGCAAAACAAAAAAAGTCACAGGGGCTCACTGCAAAAGGTTCTCTATTCGTCGTCCAAAAGTCTCCACAATAAGTGCATCCACTTTTCTGTCTTGGATGGCATATTTCAGGTCTTCTAAGCGATCAAGCATATACTCCAGAGCACTGTAGTCACAGTTGCTCACATTTGCAACAGCACGGGCTATTTCAACTAGCTTGCTTATCTATCATTTGACAGTCTAGTTATCAATATAAAATTCCAAAAATAAATGTAAAGAAAATAGAAAAATTACACTTTTCACACCATTATAAAAAAATTTACCCGACAACTTTATTTTAATAATATATATTAATATAAGTTTAAAAAAATATTAAAATATTAATATAATGGTGAAGATATTAAGGTTCCTTATCCGTATGAGAGAAGACTTCACAGATTATACATATTGATAATACGTTTTCATCTAATTTAATGTTTCTTGTGCAATGATATAAATGAAGAATTACAACTATGATAAGTGTATACCTGGTCACAACTTTCAAGTTCAGAAAGTGTTCTCCGTCCACTAAGTAACATTTCCACTTGAGTGGTTCGTGGTGTTACCAATGGTGATCTCGGTGTCAAGCTCCCAGCTGAAGATACCTTTGTTCCATGATCAGGTTTTACGAAGATGCGTGCTTCGCATGATATTCTGGGTGAAAAGTTCAGATCGTCCATGACAAAAGTATTGTCAGGCTCCGTAGTAGAGTCGAGCATGTCTTCAGAGCATCTAGAACTCATGTTATTTCCCTCTAGAGATAAATCGCTGAACTCTTCAAGCACATTTGAAGCGGCAAGGTCAAAGCTTTCTCCAGGAGTATCAGTGCTTTTCGGTGTGCTTTTTGGTGTCCATGATTCTAGTATCCTTTCAATGGTTTCAGAAACTCTTTCAAGCCGCTCGTTTACAGTTAAACCTTTCAAATCACATCTATCCGCAATTGTGCATATTCTTGAATGCTCCTCCACATGTACAATCGGTATTTCAACCTCACAAATCCTGCATATCATTGAATCCTCGTATGTAAGATTTTGCTGGTCTCCCCAGAATCCCCAAGAAACCTTTCGTGTTCTTGATGATGATTGTGAATGTTCAGGATGACAAGAGGAAGTATCCAAATTTTCAGCATTTTCATCTTTGACTAGCAAGTGGTTCATTTCACCTTTGGATGGGGTATCTACAGCATCTTGATCTTTTCGCTTTCTCTCAGCAGCAGATGGAAACTTTTTCCAAGAAGACATCCTATAGGTGCCAGAAGTTGATTCAACACTCTTGACCGAAGCAACCTCCGGGTTGTCAATCACAACACTTACTTGTTGATCAGCTTTACTCTTTGTTGTTTTCGGTTTTTCTTTCTCTTTACTATGTGACATTTTTAACTGTTTCTCAGCCGTCTCGTGTACAGCGAGTGGAATACTTGAATTCTGCTGTGCAGCCTTCAAAATTTGCTCAGGATAGACCCCCAGGTCGCTGAGTTGGTGAAGACCCAGAATGTGGTCTTGTTCAAATCCGCTTTCCTTCTGAAATTGCACTAATCGAGTGCAACGAGTGAGAATAAACAGTAGGCGTGTATGAGCTTGCTTGAGTATCCCCACTGGTAATTCTTGACGTTTGTCATCTAGATTTTGAACAATAGATTCGCATTTGATCCAAAACTGGGTAGGAGACATCTTTGCACATTGTTGAGCAATAACCAACAGATCCTCCAACTTCTCTCTCCATTCACGATCACACACTAAGTTTTTTTCAAGAATACCCACCAAATCTCCAGCGAAACCACCCAAGTCAGAATCAACTTCTTCCTTAAATTTTTCAAACTTAGCTCTAATCGCCGACATTACTTCCTGCAATATTTGATTTTGCGGGAAAACAAGTGTTGAAGAATTTTATATATTTTAAATTAATGAACAGTAACACCAAACCTGAACAAGTTAAAAGAAGAATACCTCCAAGTGGCCAAAGGCACGATGTTTCCAGATTGGAAATGGTTTAACTCCCTTGGAGTTGAGCTCATGGGAAAAGCTTTTGATATCAGGGTTTCTCTTTTTGCGTCCACTAGTAAGTCGCAGAATTTCCTGAAAACGTGGGGATTGCATTTCTTTGGCGAAAGCTGCATGATGACCCTGTGCAAAACACATGCAATGAACCTGAGCAACCTACATTTCTCCAACTATCGATCATAAAAACGAAACAATTAAATAAGAAAATCCACTAATTCAGTAAATATGATCATGCACAATAATACATCATGTCTATCACCTCTAGCACAGGAATGAGCTGCGAATGAGCTTTGAGCGATTTGGATTTATTCAAATGAATAATCCCCCCTAAAAGAATGACAACTACATTAGCAAAAGCCAGCACGAAATAAAAAATCACTGCAAAGTCCCAAATAGGAAATGAAAGTAACAATAATTGGATTTTGAAACCTAAGAAAAGGAGAAACGCAGACCTAGGTCTCTTTTTGGATGGGAATTGGATCTGGATCTAAATCCGGCCTCATTGATGGCGATAGCATTCTGTGTGATGAAGGAAGGAGCGCCAACGGAGGAGGAATAGCGAAGAGGCGAAGAGGAAGAACGTGTTCGAATGTTATTCAGCCCTAAAGAGGACGCGAGCAAGATGCAAGAAGAATCAGAGCGTTCATCGTCTTCCTCTTCTTCCTGCTCCTCATTGCCTAACTTACTCCGTCGAATCGGAATGGGCGGGATCTTGCGGAGTTTAGCTCTGGTGGAAGGCGACGACGGTATCGCCGTGGCGGAATGGTCTTTGGCGGGTTTGTGCGAAGAATACGGCGGCGGAGGGTTGGACGACATGGAGGCTGATGAATTTGGGATTCTTCATGGCATTGTGAGTGTGTGCGTGTGTGGTGTGAGTGAAGAGAGAGATTTGAATGAAGAAAAGATGAATTGAAGGATGAGATGAGAAATTCAAGGGAAGCGGAACCAGAAGATGGAGACAGCGAAGCGGGATTTTCAGTTAAGCCCAGTTCGTTGAAGAATAAAGAAGGAAGAGCAATGTCAATCGTGCTTCCCGCGAACCAAGTTTGTTCAATATTACGTGTCATGTGCTCTGTGCGCGTGGGAGGGAACAAGACCGCTCCAACTTCCTTAACCGTCCCCGTTCCATACCCAATATTTACCCCTCCCTATTCCCAATTTTTTTTTTTATATTTATTTATTTATTTAATTTCAAGAGAATTTTACATACTTCATCTTGCATTTTTCATCACAACTTTCTATATAAAAAAAAATCTAAAAGTCAATTCAGGCTCGGACATTCTTTTATCAAACACGATACTCGTAAGACACGTTTTTAAATGATGTGTTTGTGTTTGACACGCGTATCGAACACTAATACTATCTTAAACAGAAGAGATACATTAATTTTCTAAAAACTCAAATTTATTGTATAAATTTTTATTAGAATTATAAAAATAAAGAACAAATCATTTTGAACATCTTTCTGCTAACAAAAATTAAATATACATTTCAAATATTATACGTATCTCTGTGTTCGTTTCATATCAACGTTTTTACTACATAAATTCTGATAACTATTGTAATAATCGAAGCATAAAACTTTACATAAAAACAACTTTGTTTAAAAATAATCATAGGTCACGGTCACATTTTAGATAAAATGTTACAATTTCTCTTATTACAGTGGCATTGCAGCTTAGTATATAAATTATAAAATCCATATTGAAACCACGATAAGGGTTTGGCAGGAACTTACATGTACGTATTCACAATTATTATTTTAATGTATCTATATTTTCTTCCTATACAAAATTATTATTTTACAAACCATGATACGCAAATCACAATAGGACAACCCAGACTATGTAATAATAGTGGATCCGCGTAAGCTCTGTTTTTTCCCCTCATTTCATGAATTACCAATTTGCATCTGCACAACATTGAAGTCACAGCTCAAAAGTTCAACTTTTTGCATAAATAAACTTACATCTCATTGTTCCTCCCACTGAAAAGTCCTTTACTTAGTTTTTAACTTTTAGAACTTGGATTTCAGCCAATACCCTCTGACAAACATGGAAACTCTTCCCTGCAACCTCGAATTTGTGAAGTTTGATAACAAAAAGAATCACATGGTTGCCCCACTAGTCCTCTAAAAAAACACAAGCCAAATTGGTTAAGTTGGTTGGATCATCCACAAGCCAAATGACTTAATGAATATTCGGAAAGTAGAAAGTAGAAATAAGGGGACGTGACGCGACTGCAAAAATTATTCGGAATGAGTTGAACGGTGCAATAGAAAAGAAATCTGTCCTAAAGATTCATTTGATAACCTCCTGGGGAACTGAGGAAATTTTCACAAATTGTCACTGAATGAATATTTATCTAAAGATTAAGTGCAAGAATCATTCACTTATCTTTGTCTCTCCTTCTATCCTTTTCCCTTCCCTTCTCCTTCACTCTCACTCTAGTAATGAAAACAAAGCAAAAAAACTGGGGGTAAACAAAAAACAGAGTCAGCAGGAAACGAAGTTTGCACAGAATGTCAGCAGATTATCTTAAGACTTCTTCGATCTCTTCGAACTCCCTTCTCTTTTATCAGCCTCTGCAGGCTTCTTCTTGTCTTTTCTTTCTCTCTTCTTTAGAGCAGTCATGTGGGCTTTCAATATAGTTGCATAAGAAGCTTGAAAGCGTTGGTGATCCTTCTGTCCAACCTTTGCAATGAAAACCCAATAATATAAAATATTACAAGTGGAAACCATTTATATGAACATGAAAATAAGGGGGAAGCAGTATAACCAGGAAGGTCTAGGCGAACTCAAATTTCTACAAGTAACACAACAAACACACACACACACACATAAATATACACACAAGTCTTGAAATGCCTGATAGTCTATAAGAAATAATACTTCACTGATGTTTCAGATAGCAACATGTCTTTTATTGATAAATATGAAGACTTGCACCAATAAACTTCATTAATCACATGCAAATATTTTTATTTTTATTTTTTTGCCTAAGACTGGAAAATCAGCTGGGGCAGACAGACATGGCAATTCATTAGAAAGAAGAACCTGGAATAAGCAATCGCTAGAGCGTAACAGAATAACTAGAATTTTCCCTCGCCTTCAAATCAATCGACATTTTTCACAAGTTACTATAATTTCATATTTTCCCTTACTTGACAAGTCTTAAATGACTTCATAGAGACGTGAGTGAATCTATGCAATTTTCTATCACCAATTAGATTCAACAATTCAAATGCTTTATATTTATACCAACTCATAGGGAAAAACAGTAATGTAAGCTTAAATTTTAAATGAAAAGGAATTTCAAAAAACACTTGTTTTGTTTTCAATGACTTCTGCTTAAGTTGTTTTATCCATTTCTAGTTTAAATTGTGTTGAACACTATATATCATCTATAAGTAATTGTTCTATTGTATCTAAATCTTACAATTCGATACAAACTTACAATACACGATTCAAAAAATAACTCAACAATCATAATTTGAATAACTATTGGATAACCTTGGCACAAACAACATAAAGATTTAACAACAAAAAGTCTAGCAGGATTTAGAACAACACGTTTGACTACTGAGCAAACTACAGAGCTTTCCACACTAGCAAATTGTACTATAATGGATTAAGCAAGTTCCACAACAGAGAAACCCCCCGCTAACAAATAATAACATTTGCAAATTGCAACTGTATTGTCCAATCTAAAAGTAAAAGAGAAAGGATAATCTTCAAAAGAACTGTACAGGAGAGATTGATAGGAGTATGATCTTGACCTAAATCAGTGTTTAATTTAATACCAGTCTCATAAAACCATATAAATCAGTCTAGATTGGGTTTTTTTGAACCATTTTAGTATCAAATATTGATTAAAAAATCTTAGTGAATCTGTTTTAAAATCTAGAAAAAATATAAAAACAGAAAAGAGTATACAAATAAGGGAAGTTTTAGGTTTATTATACTCAGATACGTACAGAAGTAGATATAGTCTTTTTTCCATCAGTGGCGCGTATAAGGCATCTATACTCAATTGCTTCCCCAGCAGTCACCAGTTTATTCCTTTGCGACTTAGATTTCAAAGAAGCTAAAAGAGACAGAAACGAAATAAGTTTGCAGGCACATTAAACACAGAAGTTTAACCCAAACTAACCAAGAAGAGAACAATCAACACCAACATCGTTTAAGAGTAACCCAAACGGAGCGCTTCTCAGTGCTACGCTCAAACATGCTGGTGAGCTCATTGAGAAACGGATCTAGCTGCAGAAGAACCTAGTAAAATCGGAAAACAGCAAATAGATGGAGTCAGAATTATCCGAAATCATTCATTTCTCTAGAAATGAGCAACACTACACATTCCCCAAACCACTGAAACAATAATACTACCAAATTATAGATCACGACAACACTAGTTGAATTCTAGTCCAAACTTTCTAAAATTAAAATACCAAAAATAACATTACGGCTACACTAACAGAAATTGCGTAACAGGATGTTGAAATTTGGAGTTGATAGTGCGAATGATTACATGGTCGATTATTCCGAAGAAGGATCTAATTTCGATATAAAATGCGAGGACGAGAAAAACGGAGTAATGAAATGGAATAAGGCAGAAGAAGTAAGGGAAAGGGATCGAGAAACATGTTCACCGTACCATGGTTGCGATACAGAGGAAGACGCGGTGGTCGTCGTTTAGGTTGAATGAAAGGAAAACGAAAAGAAAAAGAAAAAAAGCAAGAAGACATACAGGCGAAGTTTATTCAACACAGAACTGAACTCAGGGCCCAAAGCCCAAGAAGGCCCAACAAGCTCTTTTATTAGGAAGTTTCTTCCTACACCCCCTACGTTTTTCTTTCTGCCCCTCAATAATGTGCAAAGACAGACATATCCCTAATATTTTCTAAAAATCCTAAAATGCATACAACACGCACAATCTACTCTTTCTTCTTCCTTTGCACACAAGCTGAACGCAGACAGACATAGGAAAGTGTTTCTCTTACTGGTGTCTCTGACGACTTGGTGGTGATTCGATGGTTTCTCTTGGTGATTCTCTACTAGGAGAAGAAGGTAAGTATTTTTTTTTTTTTTCTGGATCTATAGTTTTGTTTTTATTATGGATTTATTTTTTTAAGTACATATGTGTGATTCCAAATAATATAGTCTATTAGGTTTAAAGAATAGGAAATTCGAACTTTGTTTTTTAAATATTGAATTCACATAACTCCTAAATTGGTGCATCCATAAATCTTCTGGATTGATCAGTCTGGTAATCTTGTAGATTTATGGATGTTTCCAGATTTCAGAATTCATAATGCAAAAAATGCATGGATTCACAAACTCGTAATTCAAAAAATGCAGATACCTATTTCAAATAAAAAGTCAAGACTAGTTTTAGAATTTTAAGAATTATGGCGTACATGAAGAAAATCCTCTTTTATTATCACCAGCCCAATAAAAACTACTCGAGGCTAGCTCTAGTTCTTCATATTTGCACCCCAGATATTGGAATACAGGTATTACCGGACAAATTAACAAAAAAACAAAGACTTAGATTTTAGAATAGTTAATTTAAAAATAATTAATCTAAATTTATTTTATATCATCTTCCAAAACAAATTAAAAAAGGAAAAGAAAGAATAATAATTATTTTTAAAAATGACATATACTTTTAATATATTTTATTATCTTAAAAAAATATCAAAAATAATTATAACTTTTGTTTTAAAGATAAAATATTTGTTTTTTATGCATTAGAAAATAAATTATTTAACCGTAATTCAGAACTATAATATCATAATTAACATACTAAAATAAATTATAAGTTAAAATTTAAATTACAAGCTTTATGTATGTTTCAAAAAAATAAAAAATTAGTGTATATAATTATTTTGTTTACATTAAATAAAAATATATTTATATTTAAATGATCTATCTAAAAAATTAACGATTTTAAGTTTTTATTTTTTATTATTTTAATTTTGTTCGTTGATAATTTTTATTCTAATGTTAAACTAATCCCCTCTAAATATATAAAGACTAAAAAATAATGTTAGAAAATGCCAAAATATAATATTATTTTAAAGACAAAAAGAAATTAAATTATAGTTATAGAAATTAAAAATATTTTTAATTTTATTTTGATTACATTTTTCCAACATTTATCAGCTTTTCTTTGAAGAGTTAAAAAAAATTATAATAATAAGTCTCAATGTTTTATGAACTAAATTAAAACAAAATGGCATACACTATTTAATTAGAAAACAATGATTTTGTTAAACGTCATGATATTTTTGAAATGAAATTGATGTGTTAATTTTTTGTAGTAAGTTTGAAGAAAGAAGAGATGTGGGTGAGATTATCAGAAACATTTCCAGCCACATGAAGATGTTGCTGCAAACGCGATTTCTCTCTTCAGTTCAACACACCCTCTTCGTCTTCTCTCCCATTCTCATCAAACCCACCTTCAGAATTGCTGTTAGATCCCAAAAATCTTCCTCCGATTCCTCTTCCGATGATGATTCTGCTCCGAAGGGTTTTGGCTTATCGGACACGGCCAGCACTGCAAACGCTAGAAAGAATCAGAAGCAGAAACCGAAAGGACAGAGAGAAAGGGCCTCTGTAATTCGGCGAACTCCACTTGAAAAACCCAATTTTGCTTCGGAGGAACAAAAGGGTAAGCCCCAAGAAGAGGGCAAGAATGAAAGCGCTTTTCTTCTTGCAATGCTTGGTTTTGGCATCGTGATTTTCGTTGAGGGTATTGGTCTTGCAGCATCAGGTAAAAGTTATCTTATTATTCACTTTTTTTATTAACCTTAGCTTCAGAATTTTAAACAACAAATAACTGTGAGTGTGTCAGTAGTAGATTCAATTCAAGCTATCAAACTGAATTCTGTGACCATTGCTTGAAGGGCTTAACTTTCAAACACTTTTGATTAATGACAATGGTTTTATCTGTATTAGAAAGCAATTCGTGTATTCTGTTTGCAAGTGGTGCACAACGACTAAAAATTAGTGTATTTTATAGCATATAACTAGTGCAAATTTTACTTTGTATGTTGAATTTTATGAGGGTGAAGTAGGATTATAATCCATTTCTTAATACTTGGTTAAATCCTTTACAAAAATCTGGTTGTGGAAATCAAAATTGAGAACTTCCTATGACCAAAGTGCCTAAGTGTTGGATATGTAATTCAAATGCAATTTGGAAAACCTCTTCCTATGTAGTTTTTATGTGGTACCATAGATATAGGGAACTAGGGGACTGTAATTTTTTTGTAGTTGGAAATTTGTGTCTCGATACAGCTAAAATATGGAGACTGAATTTAAAATCTGTATTTGCAGGCTTCCTACCAGAAGAGTGGGACAAGATTTTTGTGAAGTATCTCTATCCATCGTTTACCCCTGAAGTTTTCTTGTTTGTTGCTGGAACAGTTTCATATGGGGTGTTTAAGTATTTGCAGAATGAAAAAATCACAGAGCAGAAATAATGTCACATGTATAATGTAAAAAGTCCAATGCCTTAGAAGGGACAGCGATCGGAATCATACCCTGGTTTCGGTTTCATTCTATTCGGCTTTGTTGCTGAGATGAAAGATGGGAAGAAGGCTGTGTGAAGAACTTCTGAAAAACTCTTCTAAGAAGCATTTGTATTGGATCCCTAGTAGCAACATAAACATTGAATCATGGGGCCAAGTAACAGAGTTTTGAAATGGATTCGTTCTTGTAATTAAACGTCATTTTAGCTATGAAATCTATCTTTGCATTGGATTTTGAACTTTTCTAAGGTAGGTTACTAGTATAATATAGCATCGACGCGGAGAGTGATACGATACGGACAAAGAAATATGTATAATATCTAAAATGTATGACATGAAATTACATATAATTTTAAAAATGTATGACACGAAATTACATATAATTTTTAAAATGTATGACACGTACACACAAATTTATATATTTTATAATTATGAATTATATAAATTGACAATAAAGATTTATGTGCATAATTATATTCCAATTTTTTTTAGCAGAAAAATGTTTCTAATGACTGATTCAAAAAGATTTGTTCTTGTTTTTATAATCATAATAAAAAATTGTACAATAAGTTTAAGTCTTTAGAAAATTAATGTATTTCTCTTTTTTAAAATTGTGTTAGAATTGTGCTATAATGGTTAGATATCCACTAAATGTTTTTTAAATTAAAAATTTCACCGACATGTGTTATAAGAGGATAGATAATCAATACGTATATCTGACACGAACACAACATTTAAGAAGTGTGTCCAAACCTCATATACTTTTTGGCATCGCCCTCGTTAAATTGGGCCTTTGTTTGACTGATTGTGCTAAAATAAAAGAGAAAGCATAGGTTTGGTCGTATGCTTCTCAATCTCCTCTTTCCATCACAAGATAATTTCTTTTTGTTTATTGAACCCTCTTTGTTTACTTTACTAATAATGTATCACACGTTATTTCTCCTAGTGGAAACTTGCGATCAGCAATTTCAGTTCCAACTTTTGACGGCCGTGGGCTTAGGCCTCAAATTCTTCACACTTTTATTGCAATTTATTATTAATCTCTCAAGCCATTTCTTTCTGCACCCCCTATTCCTTCCTCCACCTCCCATCATTTCTTCCTGCACCTCCATATTTTCTCCATATTTTCAAAAATATGAAGACATCCATTTTAGATTCTACAATTTGGAATACAAATTCTGTAATACAAAAATTTATTTTAAATTTTACAATCTGAAAAATCTCTCGATTTCACATTCTACAATTAAAAAAAACGTTTAATAAAATATATCAAAAAACAAGTTGAATATAAAGTATGGGGTGCAGGAAGAAATCGTCATCCCTCAACTCGGACACCTTGTGATTTTCTCTTTTGACGTAAATTTGGTCACCCTAAAAGATGTACATAGAAATTTCATTATCTCATTTATTTTCTAAGTAAAATTTTATCTTCATTCTTATCCTCAAACTCAATGAGTATAAATTTTTCGTCTCATTCTCATTCTTATAAAGAAACTCGTATACTCTATTATTGTATCAAATAATTATTAAAAATAATAATAATCAAATGTATGACTTAAAAGTAAGTTACAAAACTAAGAATTAAAAAAAATTAATATAAATTTTAAATTATTTTAATTTGAAGTATTTTAATTTGAAGTTATCTAATAAATTTGAAGTATTTTAAATATTTAGAGAGGAATGAAAATGAATATAAAATTGAGATTAATATATACATATCCATTCTCGCCCATACACTAAATTTAAAAAATTAAATATTACCATACATGTATCCAATTAATATAAGGATTTATAACAAAATCAGAATAAATTAGAAAAATATCCAAGAGTACGAGTTCATCTATCGTTCCGAACAAAGTGGTACTTGTTCTTTTTATAACTAAACTCATAATTGCATATGTATAAATTATTCTTGAACTGAAAACATTCTCGATTTAGAAAAAGATTCTGTTAATAACAACAATAATGGGAAGTAAAAAAACAACAATGGAAGGATTGTTTGTGAAATTAGAAAAAGAAAAGAGTAAAAGTAAAAAACAGAAAATATTGGAATTTATTTTGATGTTCATCCATCCTTTTCAGTTTGAGAAGCAGACAAAGCAGCAGTGTGTGTTCCAGATTCTTGAATGGGAGATGACTAATGAAATGCAAGTTGAGAAACTAAAAAGAAAATGTTATAAATTTGAAGTATTCGACGTAGATGTAGAACAAAACATGAGAAGGACAAACGACATGTTGGTACAACATTACTCTCCTATGCAAGCAACCCTGTGGTCCTCTCCTCTCTCATATTCACCTATTCTTTTCTTACTCTTTTTTTTTTAACAACAATAAAAAAATATCGAAACGTTTAAATACATTTTTCTCTCTTAATCTATCGAAACATCTTTTTAAGATAAAACAATGGTAGCGTTCAAAAACTCTAAAGTACCAATCATAAAAAAATCAGTTTAATAACCATTTAAATACATCTTTCTCTCTTAATCTATCGATATGTCTTTTAAAGATAAAATAATAATGAAGTTGAAAAGCTATAAATTACCGAGAAAGATATAGTATAACCATAACAGAAAAAGTATTTAGGATAAATCTGGAAAGACGCGGGGTGGTGATTGAGAATCCCTTGTGTTGTATGTGTGGGATGGTGGAAGAGTCGTCCAGTCATCTGTTTTCCGTCTGCGATTTCGCTTGGCGTGTTTGGTGTCTTTGTTTTAAGTGGCTAGGCGTTTCCTTCGTTATTCATAAGGATGATCCTTTGGCAAACTTTCTACAGTTCAGGTTAAGTCAGACTTCAGATTCGGTTAATGACGTTTGGGGTGCAATTTGGGTTGGAATTGTGAGTGGTATTTGGAATCATAGGAACTGCGTGTCCTTCGATAGGGGGTGATAGATGCACTCGAAGTATTCGCCTTAGTACAGGTAAAGGTTTGGTAGTGGATTTACGCAAAGTCTCATTGTGCTTCCTTTGGGTACTCTAATTGGGTTTTGAACCCAATGGATTGTATGAAGATGGTAATTTAATGTTTTCATGTGATTAGTTTGGTTGTTCCTTAGATAATCAGGTAGGCGTGGTAGGAGTATGATAAGGTATTTTGCTCTTTATGTATAAGGATTGAATCACCCCTGAAGTGGTTCCCATTTATTTAGTTTTTATTACTGATAAAAAAAAGTGAGGTAAAAAAGTTCTCATTTCATAAAAAATAATAGACTTAATTACTACTAGTTTGGTTATTATAATTAAAAAAGTACTCTTTTAACTTATTATATGCTTACAACGCGTCAATTTAATTCCTACACGTCTCATTCTCAATTCATTTTAATCCTTAAACGTATCTTTGTAGTTCTTATAGGAAATTAAAAATAATATAAGACTATAAGAAATTATTTTTAGGTGTATAACTAAAGAGAAAACTTTCTGTAATTATAAAAAATAAATAAGTAATTAAACCTAATTAATAAGAAAATTTAATGTATATGATATGCTCTTTAGAGCTTTAAATGCAAAATGATAACTTTTAATTTAAATTTAATTATATACCTATATCCCATTCTATGTTTATAATTAATACAACTAATTAATAATTATCATTCTAGGTTTAATCTTTTTAAAGCATATCAGAACTCTAAAATAGTTTACTTTATAAATTTTAAATTTATTTACTTGACCTTGATTTGGCAATTTAAAAGTAAAGTATGATAATTGATTCTGTGGTGAAGTTAGAATATTTTATAGTTAAAAGACAAAGATGAACTTTACTTGAATCCAGATAAGAACTTTACCTCTTTCAATAGATTAAAGGGGTAAAGTTATCTCACAATTATGTAAACTCGCACTATTTCTAGCATAATAATTACTTTGGCACTATTGATGGTGAAAATTGAGCTAAGTTTGTTTTTCACTTATCACATCAACTATGGTTGATGACTTGCTTGGAATAAAGCTTTAAATCTAATGAAAAGAAATTATCACATCCGGTTAAAAATCCGCGAATAGTGGTATATAGTTTAGGGTTTATGATTAATTGTCTAGTTAATTAATTAAATTAATTTAAAATTAGTGAATAACTAAATATCATTAAGAATGATTGGGTTTGGGTTAGCGTGATTAAGTCAAAAGACTCAATAGAAGATTATAAATAAGTCTGGATTCTCATAATAAAGGATAAGGAAAATAATAGTTTCACAATCGTGAAAGTTGTATACAACTCTTGATGTAATGAGTTTAAAAATAAATATATATAACAAAGAATAAGTTTGGAATTAAATGATATGAAAAAATATTAAAATAATAATATTGGTAGTTGTAACATGGTTGTATAAAACATGTAGGTTGTCAATATATCATTACTCTAAAGAATATTGACTTTTCCGATTCTAAACTCACTAAACACTCATTTAATCAAACTTAGCGTCATAGTGTTTTTACAGATATCTCACATCTCACCTCTCGAATATAGTTAACGAGGAATAGAAGAAGAAAAGAAAGAAAAGACAGAAAACATTTAGTAAGAACAGATACGGTAATTTACGCAACACTGTGTAAAATTTTGTTTGAAATAATAGGACAAGGAAATGCAATGCAATGCATTGGGATGCGATGTGTCGTTGTTGATGAGGTTTTGTAAAGAGGACCACTGAAACTTAGGTAAAGATGGTTTGAGTAGCAGCTGTGATGGCAAAAGAAAACAAAAGAAAAGGCATTAAATTTTGCATTGCGTGTATCCATGAATGAAATTGAAAGAAAGAGGTGTGTTGTGAAGTTTCAGGTGAAGCAGTTCCTCCTCAACTCACGCCAAAATACTCGCACTAAAGTAACTCCTTCTTCATGTCTCTACCTTTAGGTGGGTCACACTTACTAATTACTACAACACACCTTTCACTGCTCCCACATTCTTTTAACCCCCCACTCCTAATATTTACCCCTTCATCACAATCAATTTATAAAAACTTTAGGTTTACAGGTGAAGTTTACATCGACTTATATATTATGAAATGTTCTTTTTATTAGTCGATATGAGAGTTTCAACATACATTATTACGTCGAGACCTGACAATTCGTGTGTTAAAAATTTATGATATCGATATGATAACGAGTGACCTGATAAACTCAACAAACTTTTATTAGGATATGTTTTAAATGACTCTGGTATAATATTAGTTCTATATATCTCATATAAAGAAAGGAACAACAAAGACGATAAAATGAAATATATATTTTATTAAACAAATAAATGTTGCATACTTATTCACATTATTGAGTAATCTATTTATAAAGTGCATAAAAAATAATAGTTTAATTAAAATATTCATGAGTTTATATTTATCATCTAGCAATGTTGATGGAGTATGCATGCATAATATTAATATTATAGATTCAAGATATCTCTGATTTTTTTTTTATATGCTACTCCAGTACTAGTATGTTGGATTTGGAACATATGGTGAGTGTATTTATGGTGTAATAAGTTGCAGTAGCAGTGGGCTGTTGTCCCCATCAATGAAAAGAAATGGCCCATAATAATATTAGCTTAGAGTGATGGATTTAATTACTTTTACCAACTCCCACACCTTCTAAAACTAAACTCTTCTGACTTTCAACCACTACTTTTACTCTCTTTTTTCTGATTTCTGTTTTTTTTTCATTTCTGAAAACTACTCTTTAAAAGCTATTTTTGAAGTAATTTTACAAATATAATCAAACACACTTGTACAAAAGTATTTTCCTAACCAAAAACCATTCTTTTTATATATGACTAGGAGAAATAACTAGTGGAAACACAGATGCAACATCGTCTGTCTATCAGCATTTTTTTTCTCAAGTTCATGATAATAAAAATTTAACATACATACCTACCTAAATAACTTTGGATGAGTTGAAATTGAAAAAAAAAATAACATGTAAAAGAAAATTGATAAATTGATTAATTAACTTCTTTTTTCTTCTCTTATGGTTTAAGTTTCTCTACTTCTTCAAGTTTTTCTCTTCTTCCATTAGTGGTTTTGATATCAGAGAGTGTGATGATATTCACGTAAAATTATGATTCATTTGATGGTAGATAAAAAAGAATGATGATTTTACCAAAAAATAAAGTTGTTTGAAATGAAGTGGAGAAACTGATTGAAAATGAAGGTTATTTTATTTTATGTAAGAATTGGTGTTGGAACGGAATAAAGGTGAATAAAGGTGAAGTATGCTCTTCTTTCTTTATTTTTTAAGTAAATTATATAAAATAACAAAAGCATCCATGATACTAATAAAATTATATATATATATATATATAAAATAATGGTAGAATCAGAACAAATTTGTATACACTAAATATTTTTATAAAATAAATCTTTCTTATATAGGTATATATAAGTATAGATGAAAGTCAACAAACTGATTGGTTCTTATAGTGCATTAATTAAAGAATTCGCAAGCAAATAAGGTGTGTTGGAAGTTATAATAAACATGACATTAATAATAAATACTTTTGATTCCTTAACAAAATAGCAAAAAATTTCCCTATGTTTAGTTTGAGAACCTGATGTGTTTACTGAACATATATGGATGGAAATATTTATGGAAATATGATATTTTAGCAAGATAACAATATTTTACCATACAAATTATAAGGATCAATCATTTGGTTAATAAACGATTACCATTAATAGATATCTTAATAAAGGCACTCATAAGTACACTTGACCCTACAATTTTGATCTAATTAATGCACTGTTGTGTCATTGTAACGTTAACACGAACACCAAATTAAAATCAAAAGTAACTCTAACACCACAATTTATTTATTTTATTCTGTTTTTTATGAAATTTATGTTAGAGTTAGAGGAATTATTAGGTGGACAATATAAGACAAAGTATTAATCAGCTAGAATACATCTTGGTAGTTGTCACTGGTGGCATAGTAAATGTTCATTGATCACGAAGAATAATTAAGGATATTAATTTTAATTATTACTTTTATTGTCATAGAACTACCACATTAAATAATGGGCTTTCGATAAATTTAGGTCTTTATAGAGCATAGGTGATTTTTTATATAAAATAATATAAATAAGACATGATTCAACAGGTAAATGACTTTTGGACCTTCATTTACTTTATCTATATCAATAAAGTTTTTACCTAGGAGAACTTTTTTGGAAAAATTATTCAAGAAAATTTTCACCTAAGTAAATTTCTCTCAAAAAAAAAGTCTATTCATTTCATCATTGGTAAAGGAAACAACATAGTTGAACCTTTTTTTTCTTTATCAACATGTACACAAAACAAGAATATCCTAAACCAAAATTGTCAGAATATCCTAAATCAAAATGTTCAGAGTACGTCTTCATCTCATGCCACTTTAATAAAAAAAATTAAAGTATATATATTGGTAGGTCTGTACGACTAAGTTAGAGACTCGGTATTCGTTTGAGACTGACTGACATGATCAACGAAACTAATCAATGAACCAACATTAGTTAATATGTTTTTATTATGTTCAATAAGAACAAAGGTTCTATGGTAATTATATAAATAAACACAAATATCAAATAATCAAACACACAATCATTTAATATTAAATACTGAGTGTCGAGTGTCAAAGTTTAACTAACGTCGGAGTATCTTTTACAGATACTATCCGGATCCAAAATTCAAGAAGAAGAGGAACGAGAGTAACAAGAGTTGTCCAAAATAAAAAAGATGCAGACCAAATGATTCACCGAGAAATTATACAATAATTCTCTTGATTTTAACTAGTTGGTTTGAAAATATTATAAATACCCAAAACTTAAAATCAGTTTTAACTACACTAATTTTGACATGTGAATGTTAGAATATATTATATGATAAGAGATTAATGATATATTTTATTAAAAACTTTATAATAAAGAGTGATTAAGCATGAAGAAGTGGAGAAGGTTGAATAAAGGAGATTGCATAGGCGTGCAATAATGAATAATTGTAATAATGATAAGAAGTAAGTCACAGGACTCAAAACAGTTTTGCATAAAAAAATCGAAGGTCAAATCAAACCCAAAAATTCAGGCGCCGCTAAAACCACTTTTCAAATGCCATTGCTTTTGTTGCCTTCAATTTCAACAATTCTAAATCATTATCGATTACAATATTTCAACAACATTCAAATTTATATCAACAAAATCAAAGTTTGCAATCTAAGATGTAAAATGGTTAATATAAGATACACTACATACAAAAAAAAAATCATGAAATAGAATGAAATAGAAATCAAAGTAATTAGTTATAATAGTAACTAAATTAGAGACTATTTTAGAAAAAAAAATGGTTTCTATATTAGTTTCTATTATTGTTAAATAGTTTTTAAATTGATATCTAATTAATAACCAAGGTTTTAGAGACTAAATTTAAAAACTAAATAATTGATAGTTAAAAGTTTGGTTGCTAATTAGATACCAATTTAGAAATTATTTAACAATAGTAGAAACTAATTTAGAAATCAAATTTTTTTAGTTTCTAAAATGGTCTCTAATTTAGTTACTATTGTAACTAATTATTTTAATCTATAAAAATTAGTTTTTATTTCGTGTTTTTCTTGTAGTGCCACAGGAAATTTAACTTCTTCGTTTAATGAAGTTTCATTTAATTTAACATTAAACTGAAATAATAGATTGATATTAACAAATTTTGATAGAGTATGTAAAAGAAAATTTACATTTATTTATATATTATTAGGTGATTTTAATTTTTGTTGAAATAGAATCTTCAACTTGTTATCTTAAAATATTTAAACTTTTGTTTAAAGTTTGAGTTAGATATTAATTCTATCACTACAAAGAAAATCATTTAAAAAAAAATAAATTTAATAAAAAATAATTAATTTGAGTCGATTTTGTGATCACTGAGGAATTACTTCACCTTCTTTGTATATATGCGTTTGTTTCCCATAAAACTACAATATAGACCTATAATTACCTCTTGCTCTATCAAATTGTTTACCAAAAGAATTTTATAATGGTTAAAAAATTAAATTAAATTTAACTGGTTTAAAAAATAATTAATTTATCAATATAAGCAAATATAGGTAAAACTATATCTTAAATAGACGTGAAAAACTTTGTATCTATTTTGATTTGAAATTATTACGAAATTAAATAATTTGGATATCTAAAGATATTGAATAATATTTATCATTCTCAACTATTCAAAATTTACTTAAGTGTTAAACTACCATTTACAAATATGACCTCACTCATTTCAAACCTAGAAAGATAACTATAAGATCATAAAAAAAAAAACTTGATAGAAATTTAAAACTTCCAACACATAGAAGAATAAAAATATTTTAAGAAAAAGTGAAAATATGAAATGAATAATACCATATAAAAAGGAGTTCGTTTGTTTTATCTTTACACCGAAAACCCTAATTGCGTGATCACCACCAATCATGTTCTTTCCACCCTAATCCTAATAGCTTGAGGCATGATGAATTAATCCTTTATTGTCACTTGAAAATACAACGTAAATATCTTGATTTTAGTTAAAAAAATTATGACTTTTATGCCTTTTGTCTTTCAAATGAATTAGCTTCTATTGCTTTGTTACAAAATACAAAATTAGGTACTTGAGGTAAAATTTAGGAAAAATAAAAAATTATAAAACCAAATAATAATAAAAAAAATATGACTAAAAGGTTCATAGAAAAGTTATGGAAGAAAGATATTTTATATTAGATGGCTGATGGTGTGGAATTGGGCAGTGTGAGTGAGTGTGTTGAAATTGTGCATGTTTTCATGGTTTAGGGTGTTTTTTCCAATGATTTTGGGACGCTTCAAGATGCATGTTGGTTTCGCTTATTCTATGCTCCTCAAATTTCATAGTTTATATATTGTTTTATCATAGTAACTATTCCATTAACATCAATTTACTAATAATTAAAGTATTAATCTCCAACTTATTGTCTTCTCCAGATTTCATAAGCAGGGGTTTCGAGAACATCATAAAGGAATTTATTCGATTTGATTTTTTTTTTCTCCAAGTGTTCACGTAATTGAGTATTGACGATCACAAATTTAAAATTTTCAATGTAATTAAAAATAAGTGTATTTTCAGTCAAATATGTTTTATGTCTTTTTCTTATGACTTCTTTGGTATATATATTATTTTTCCTCTTTACTTTCACTGTATCCGATCTTATGTCTGATCCTCCTTCATAATAAACGCTCTCCTTTATTTATATGCTGATTTTTTGGGATTCTCACTATTCATGCTTGGAACGAATAAAAACCCCTTTAAAACAAGATCGACACATGATTATTCAACATGCTGCATCGGGCTCAACCCATAACATTACACCTACTTAGCCTCAGGCGTAAGCCAATGAGGTTAAAAAACTTTTACCCGCATGACTAACTTCGAACGAGCCATTAGTGTGTCACATCGGCTCGGCCCATGACGCCGCAATCATAAACAAGTTATACACTATTCTATCGAAAATGAGCTCGAGAGTGCAATTTCATGAAAATTAGGTTGTCCTTAGATGTCGAGCTCCAATTGGTCTCCAATGTGAAATGAAAAGTCTATCTGAAAATGACTTTTCGATTGTAAGAGTACAAATATAACAAGTTTTTTATAAGATGAAAGTTAAAAGATATGATATAAGATAAATTGTACTTACTCAAAAATGAATATTTATAAGTTGATCACGTGATATTTTTTTTTAGTGAACGAGTCACGTAACTACTATTACAAATGTTGATAGCATTGGTGATTTTTTTTCAATAATCCATCCACATGTAAAAAAGAATCAAATAGTGTTATATTTTAGGCAGAAGTAAAAAGATAAAATGGTATGAGTTATGAGATGATGAAGGTTTTTGTGTGTGATAAGAAGTGGTTTTGGTGTTGTTTGACTTAAGAGGCATAAGACACATAGACTCTTACACCTACTCTATCTCTCTTCTCTATTCTATAACTGTTGTGTTCTTTGTCTCAGATTGCAGTCAAATGCAGAAGTGAAATCCAGCTTGGCTTCCGGAAATTGCGTCATTTCGTGACCAATGGTCTCTTAATTTCTCACTCTTTTCAGTCAACCTTTCGTATTTAATGCTCTCATCACCAACTACTCAATCAACTCAAACTTTCCTTTCATTTTTATCTACTCTCTTATTTCATTACATTTTTCACAATCAAATTTTTGTCACATCTTCAAACTTGTCACCTATTTCACACTGTAAAGTCGGTTACTAGATGGTAAAATTCTTAATATGAATAATTAATAAGTTTATTATGGTAAATAAGGTTGGTTCGTTTCACAAATTCTTTTGTAAAATGGAGTTTTTGCAAAAACAGAAACCAAAACTTAAATGTAATGGACATAGTGGTATGGTAAAGATTTGATGTGTGGTGTGTGGAGTCAAGTTTTCATAAGAAAAATAAGATAGGAAAAGAAAAGGGTGTGTTAGAAAAATGTCTTTTTAACAAACTACTATAATTTTATAGATCAATTATTAAAATTGATAAAAAAAATTAAAAATTATCGTAAATCGTGTTATTTTAAAACTAGATTGACACGAATTTACTATTTTCAAAATTTAAATACTATCAAAATTATATTAAAATGTAATGACTTCAATTAAAATTTAATTATACTCAAATTATATAATTTTAATACTAATATACTGAAATTTAATAATAAAATTGTGATAATTTAATATGATTTATCAATTTTAATAAACTTTTAAAATTTTATCCATTTGGATAAATCATCTAATAAAATTATCCTATTTTAATTTAAAAAATAAAAAAGAAATGCAATTGTAATTGGTGATGTGGTAGTGTAAAAAAGAGAGTGTTTAGGTTTTATGGTTGGGTTTGTAAGGAGCAACAGGGTGCTTTTTTGTCTAGTACAGAACAAAACGTGTCCCACTTTTAAGAAAAAGAGATATTGAAGATTGAATTTGAAAAAAAAAAGAAAAAAAAGAAAAAGGAGAACATCATAAGCCTTGGCTCACAAATCCCCATAAAGTTATCTTCAATTTTTTAAGAAAGGGGCCAAGGGTAGTAGGTCCTGTCGTGGGGGCCCTGCCCACGCCTCATCATTTCTTGGTTTTTGTGTTCTCTTATCATCCCATTAATCAAATACCATTTTTTCATACAATATATATAAAAAATTATTCACTTTACATATCAAAATTTATGAAGGAGACATCATCCATAACATAGATTAGGTCAAAGATTTTAAAGTTGTTTCATTAGTGTCATGGCTAATGAGTCTCATGGTTTGTTAATAGGTTTTCATTTCATCTAGTATTTAAAGTTTTGATTAGTAGAGTATTGGGTCTTGTTCAAAATATAAGGTATAATAATTGTCCGTTGATTTGGGTATTTAAGAGGTTTTATTTCACTAGAGACAAATTAGAAAAAGTTTAGATTCTCAGCATAATAGTAAAAAGCATTTATAGCATAGCATGATCAGAAATAAATAAAGCCAAATTCAATGAAAAAAAAAATAACACACTAGGTCGAGAACACACTTGTTTTTTATCATTGAATGTTCTAAATCTCAGGTCGTCTATCGATTTGTCTAGAACAGATTTCATGCCAACACGAATTGGAGGAATCCCAAATTACTAGTTTGTAAATAAATGATAGTATTTATTATGAATGAATGTCAGTAATAAGCTAGATACATGATCGAAAGGAACTAGTATATATGTATCAAGAGGTGCAAGGAAGAAACAAATACACACTAGCTAAATGTAAAGTTACTCTTGACTACATTGAATGTTTTAAATTTGAAATCGTTAATATTCTTGTCTGTAAGCAAAAAAATAATAAATAAATATGAATCACTTCAAAGATGATCTAATTCTTATACAATATATAATAATTAATAAGAAAAATAAAATAATATATAAAACACATTGAATACAAATTTATATATATATATATATATATATATATATATAATACATTGTTACAAATACGCAAACAAAATTACATTCGATGTAAAAGAATGCAATACACAAATACTATACACTTGTGTTACGAATAAAAAAGATAAAAATGAATTTCTCCTTTTATATTATCACCATTTTTATCTTTTATATGTTTTTTTTACGATCTTTACCTTGTTTGATATGTATGATATTTTTAGTTCTTTGTTTTACTCAACATTTATTTTTTCTTTCTTTGATTGAATTTAAATTACATTTACCTTTTATTAATTTATTTTTCCAAATTATTTATCATTTTCAATCATTTATGAGCAATTTTAACTTCTTCAATTTTTTAAATTGCTTTTTCCGTTGGTTTGGATTTGTACACGGTATTTACTGTTATTACTCTTTTAATCAAGTTATTTTAATCAATCCCTAATATTTATTTTGATTTCTCTAGTTTTTAGTTGAAACTTTTTATTCTTCAAATCTTAATTTTTTTTATCATAATGATGGAGTTTTTATAATAATAAATTAACTACTAAATTTGGTTGTTTTTCTTTAATTCTAAACAATCTTAACAAAGAAATATTTATCCAAGTTAATAATTGTAAAATATTGATAACTCATAAAACTTATAAGTATATTTGATTTTTTATTAAGATATTTAAAGTACATTTTGAGAGATGTTGCGTATAAGTGTAGGCAATGGAGAGTAGAAATGTACAAATACGTTAAGTACAAATTCAAGTGTTTGTATTGCAAATTTTCCGTGACAAAAGTTAGGTGTTTCATTATTTAGAATTTACATTGATTCGATCGAACTTTATGAAGATGATAAATATGGGAATCATTTATTTTTTAGGTTCAAATACATTTTAATTTCTTACCTTTCCACATAACTTTTATACGTGGGGAATATTTTCTGAAATTATAGGACATGAAGGAATAGTTGTTAACATAAGTTATAATACTAATGTTATTATCTTATATTTATGATTTTTTTATTAATTAAGTTCAATTTCACACAATAATTATTGAAAGATGTAAAATTTTAAAATTTTATTAAAACTGAGTAAAATTTTATTAAAACTGAGATAACAAGATTTCTATTGAAATCTAATTACACTAAAATCGTATTATATTTATTGAAATCGAATCATTTTAATATGATTTTTTTTAATAAAAATGTATCATGTTGATACACATTACTGATCTTGATAATTTTAACATGTTAACACATTTTACCAATTTCGATAATTTTTTAAAATTATTTCTTCTCATGTTAGAATCAAGAGAACGGTTATATTCCTCCTCGAACGGTCGGTCTGTTATTTATTCCTTCGAATGAACCTCTTGCACTCCTTCCACCTCTCTACTTATCTTTGTAAATTCCGGACTCAGAAAGTACCAGCAAAAGGTACTTGGACGCTCAAGTGAGATTTTGGTATTCGGCATTCAGAATGATGACGCACCTTATTATTAAAATTTGTGTCTATTTATATGATTATAATGTATCATTTGTTATTGGATCGGATTAAAGACGTGATTCCTAATGAATAATATATTATATAGTGTCTGATTATTGATTAGTCTTGTTAATCCTCTTTAGGTTCGATGGTGTCGGTCTATCGTTCAGGTTCGACCGGTACATTATCTATTTTAATAATTAATATGAGAAATGGAATTATCTGAGTGAAAGTGAAATAATGGAACAAGTATTGGATGCAAATGAATTAGCAAACAGTGAAATAGTAATGCATCGATGTCAATAATTGATGCCTTCTTTTCCAAAACGATTAAGCAGTGATGTTTAATTAAAGTAAAGTAGCAAAGCATTATTGATGATTCCAATGTAAGTCCTCCACACACTCGTTTTAGTTTTAAAGATTCCAAAAGTGATTTTAATGATAATTTCCTCAAGACAAAACACCATCGTTGTCACATTTAAGAGGTTATATGATGAGTTACTTAATTATTTTTTACCTAATTTCTTAAAAAGTAATATTCAGTGTAAAAGATAGGGTTTTAAAATATTATTCACGTAAAAGTTTATAAATTTTAAAAGAGCGAATGAGAATATTTTAATATATTAACATATCTTTACCTTTAAATAAATTTATTACCAAGCATCACCTTAACTTTTATTGCTAATGGTTCTAAAATTCTCTTCCCATTATTTATTAATATAAAATATAGATATTCATAATATTTACAGAGGCAAATAATAAAATAAATCTAAATCAGTATTGTAATCGCAAAATTTCTTAACAAGATTAACATTTGTTTTAATACGTATCTAATAACAAACACAAGAAAGAATGATTTTTTTTATAATACTTATTAATATTCTGTAATTCACTTTTTTAATAGATAATCTCTTAAAAACGTAAGATGTTTGAAATATAGGATTAATATAAAAAAAATTGAAATAACTTTTGAAGATTTTATACCAGTCCTTTATGTAGTGAATTTGGAAAAAATTTAAGAATTGGCTTAAAATAATTAAAAGGCAAAGAGAGAAACATAAATAGGATAATTGAATGAATGAAGAATTGATAATCATTTTGTTCTAATGTAAAGAGAAGAGAATGGAGAAGAAGTGAGCACTATATTCTTTTCAAAATTTATAATAAACTATACAAATATATGATTTATTGAAGACATACTGAAGATGAAGAAAGTTATGAGATAATTCTATTTTCTTGAGGAGAAAAAATAGACGAGACGTACGAAAGGGAAAAAAAAATAAGTGTATGATATTTTAAGTGAAATATGAAAAAAAAACATGTGACTCATTTAATTGAGATTTCTTGTTCTACATTATGAAAATATATTTGAATATTGTGATAAATGGAAGAAACCCTAGAAACTTATTACCCATACTATTTAATTATTATTTGTAATTTTATTTTACTAATATTATGTTATATTATACATACATCATCATCATAATCTATTATCGATTATGTTATATATATATATATATAATTGATTAGTTAAACTAAATATATAATGTACAATAAATAATCATTTATCGATGATGTTTGATGTTTTTTATTTTTCTTTTTAAGATGCACCAATAGCAGAAGAATCACATACGATTCTAAAATAATTGATTATAGTGAATCACATAATCGATTAGTTACTCTATCTTTTATCCATGCAGATCATGTGGTTATTTTGTGTTTTTTTCCTTTATTAGTTGTTTTTTTACTAATTTTTTTTATATTGTGTTATTTTTTTTTGAAGGTTGTGTTAATTTTCTCACTTTTAATAATGTCAATAATATTTTTTTTTTTTTTCATTTGGATTAACAATATACAAATCGAATATGTATTGATTGGAAGAGATTCAATTACTTTTTTTCTTTTTTTTCATTTGGATTAACAATATACAAATCGATTATGTATTAAGCTGAGTAAAAGAATAAAATGTAAACAATGAATTAGATGTTAATTTCATCTAAGTCAATGTTAAAATCATCGCAACTGATCACCGAATCCTAAACCCTAAACCTATTTGAAAATTGTTTGAAAGTTGAAAGCAAGAGTGAACAAAAGATGAGAGACGAGTGAAAGAGGTGAAAAAAGAAGAAAGAAAGTCGAGTGCTACCTCTACGAGACCAGAATGCAAAAGAGAAAGTTTTTACTCTTCTCTGAACTTCAAATTAAAGTATGAAAAGCTCCGAACTTCAAATTAAAGTATGAAAAGGGGCCTCAGAAGTGCTTCTACTAATAACATTCTAAACTTCAAATAAGACATCCTTAACATGATTTATTCGTTATCCTCTTCCCACCAAGATCAACTCTTTCTCATCTCTTCCTCTTCACTCCACTCAATCAAACCACTCATAACTCTGTAAAAAGATGAACTACAAACCAATTTGAGTTTATCTTATATATATATAGCATGGGACCCTACACTGATAAGGTGTAATAATTGCAATATTCGTATTTCAGTTATTTTGTTCTTGTGTGTAACAAGGGTCCATGGTAGGTTTCGAAGGACATGAGAATGGGCAAAAGTGGGGTGCTACACAAACATCAGCAGCTAAACATCCTAGTTTCCATCGCATTCAATCATAGGATCTACCAAATTAAATCTTCATTCATCAATCAAATATTCACCTAATTCTATTTAATTCCATTAATATTGTTAGCGACTACTCCTACTCTCTTCAATTTACCCAAAAAAACACCTTCATAATCCATATACTATCATATAACAATAATAAAATTACATTATTTGCATTAATCAACAAACTTAACTACCTTAACAAAATTAGCAGATTCCCACAAACCCCAGAACGAACGGAGCAAAGAAAAACAGAAAGGAAAAAAAAAAAAAACGGTGGTGATCGTAGAAGACAAGTTGATCAGTGATCAAGCGCATTGGGTCCAGTGCAGTAATTCAGAACGTGGCTCCAGAGCCACTGAACAAGGAACCGCCGTCTGATCCCGTTCATGTTATACGTGGCACCATCACGAGCGTCCAGAACCTGACCGGTGTAGGACCCACCGCCGCCGGTGCCGTAAATGCCCTCGCAGAGATCGGCGATCTCCACCGGGAAAGAGGGGTCCTGACCGGCGTACCAGGCATTGGCCAAGGGGTTGGTGGTCAGCTCCGCCATCTCGTGGCCAATCACGCTTATCATGCCGTCCACCCCAACGTCGCCGTTTGGGGACTTGAACGGTTTCAGGTTAGGGATGTACGCGGGCACGGCGAAGGGATAAGCACACTGCCCGGGGCAGAGCTTGGCGGAGTTACCCACCCAAGCGTACGGAAGAGTGTACCCAACCAACGAGGGAAACGTGAAGTAGTGGAACCCACACACCGAAGTGCAGAAATCCTGAACGTACACGTCATCGGCGGTCAGCAGCAGATACAACCCGCTTCTGGGGTTGATCGGTAACGGCCGAGTCCTCGCCGTGATGGCGCTTTTTATCACGGACTGAATGGATAACCGGGTCAGCGACTTCCCGTGAGAATACAAACGGTCGTTTTTCTCCTCCCCGAGCCGAACCGTTTTCGAAATGTTGGCGCCGGTCTGGTCCGTGTAGAGCTGCACGGTCCTCCACCACCCCGCCACGGAGGGGTGCGGCGAGTTCGCGGCGGAGATTGAGTTTATGAACTCGCGGATTATCTTCTTCTGGGACCGCTCCCACTTGCCGTACCAGATTGTGTGGACGGTGATTTTGGTGGTGAGAACCGGCCCCATGTGGTACCGGAGCTTCACGAACTCCGAGGACCCCTCGTATTTCTTGGAGTCCCCGAAGGCGTAGTCCGTGACGTTCATTTGGGCGGTCTGCGGCCAGGGCCGCCATGCCGCGACGGGCCCCCCGGCGAGGAGGACGAAAAGGAAGAGGGAGAAAAACAAAACCACCGTGGACGGCGGCGCTGGGGCGGAGAGGCCCAGGCACATTTTGGAAGTAGTGTGTGAGGAGAGAGCTCCGAAGTACGAAACGTGGTGGTTTTTTGAGTGGGTGAAGGTTCTTTATATTATACATTCAAAAAAGGTTTTTTTTTTTTTTTTTTAACATATTGAACTCTGTGAAAGGAAAAGAACAGTGTGAAAGTGATTAACTGAACGGCGTATTTAATTTAAAATAATTTTTATTAGGGAAATTAGAAGGTTGTGATTTGGAAAATGGAAAAGAAAAAAGAAGAAAATTGTTGGTAATTTTGGTGACATTGATTTGCGGGTAATGGAGGACAGTTAGATTCTTAAAGTGAAGAAGGGTGTGGGGCCCAAGGGAGTGAGAGGGAGAGAGGCATCATTTACATTGATGATGATGATGGTGGTGGTTGTCGTCATCTGAATTCGGATTTCCTCATCCTTTGCGCGGGAAAACCAACCCTAGGGGTAGTTTCGGGATTTTATAGGGAATATTATATGGTCCTTCCCTATATTATCATTACACTTATTTATACATACCAAATACAAGTGCAATACTAGATACCTAGAGTAGAGATATGGGTGCTCCTTTTCTTTGTTTTTTTAGTTGAGTTTTGTAATTGATAGGTTCCTATGATATTGGAAGGTTTAACATTTCATCAATTGAGATAACTAAAATTATTATGTTTAAATAGAAGATCAATAAGTGATAAACATTTTGTAATAAATTTTTAGTCATGATTCAAAATCTTAATCCGAACTAATAATTAAAAATTCATAATAATCATATAAATAAATTCAAATTTCAAAAATTAAGTATGACATCATCCAATACTTAAATGTTGGAGTGTCTTTTGTAGGTACTTCTAAGCTTAAAGTTCACAGACGAGGAATAAAGAACTAAAAGGAGAGAACGAAGATCATTTATAAAAGAAAGAGAATTAGGCCGAGTGACAAAAAAAGGACAATAGTTCTATTGGTTTTAATACCGTTTGAAAATAAGTTTTAAAAAATTGAAAATTGAGAAGGGGGTTGGCCATGAAAGTATGGTTTTCTTTTCTTTTTCTATTTGGAACATTAAATTTATATTACTGGAAAAGAAAGGAGATTGGCGATATTTAAATAGAAGATTAATAAAATTAATAAGTGGTTAAACATTATGTAATATACTTTTAATCATGATTCAAAATCTTAATTCGGTCTAATAATGAAAAGTTCATAATAACCATATAAATAGGTACAGATTTTAAAAATGAAGTACGTCATCATCCAATACTTGAACGTCGAATTGTCTTTTGCAGGTACTCTCTAAATTTGGAGTAGTGAAGTAAAAGGAGAACACCGAAATCATTTTTAGAAAGAGAATAGATAGGCCGATTTACCAAGAAGGAAGACAATCGTTCTCATTACCCAATTGAAAACAAGTTTCAAAAAATTGAAAATTGAGAAAGGGGACCACTATGAAGTATGGTTTTCTTTTCATTTCCTATTTGGGACATGAATGGGACATGAATTTATATTACTGGAAAAGAAAAGAGATTGGGGATGATTAAAGTGAAGATGAGATTTTGGTTTGGTGAACAAGCTTGAGATAGTTGTAATTGGAGGGGAATGTGAGTAGCACCCTTCACATCACTTCCTGCTACTTTGTTTTCATTATGTGTTACAAAAACTGTATTGCTTCCAACATTCACTGAATATCACCAGTCTTTAAACACACCTTATAGTGCTACTTTGTCTCTTCCTCTGTTTTCTCTTACACTTCATTATTCTGCATTTTCAATTTTGTTTCTGCACCTGGTACACATATAATTGACTAAGTTTAAAATAAGCATGGTTTTAAGATTTTGAAGAAAGGGAGGGAAGTGAAAGAGCTTAATGGAAAAGAGCATGAGTTGGGCAGAAGAAGTGAAGGAGCAGCTTTTAGCAGATATGTTTTGTCTTGGACCAATAACACCACCAAACTCAACCACAAATCATGTTCCAGGCAAGTTTCAAACAGTTTCCATAGGCTGTTCCCACCTAACATTATGGATTTCCATTCAACTCTACACTTATTGTCTCATATCTCTCCCACTTCATCTACAACTTCCCAACTATTTACCATTTTATTCAAAAAAAAACTACAAACTCTAACTACTCATTTTTGGATAAAAGTAGTTTTATACTATTTTGTAATGGCTTTTTTTTCTGACATGCATAGTGTAGCATCTTATTTTTGTCTGGTTTTCTTTACTTATAATTATTCAAGAAATTGGTATGTTGTTTTAATTTAGTTAATGTATTGATTATGTCGAGTGGTTTAATGATTAAAAGATAAAATAATATAAATAAATAATAAAATAAAATAACATTGTGTCAAAAATTTAATAAATAGTCTTAAAACACTAAACACATATTTAGTAACGGTAAGAGGTGAAAAGTTAAAGTTCAACAACAACCACTGTAATTTGTTTAGCACGTAGGTAAGTAGAGTGTATTTTATTTAATAAATAAACAAACTGATTATGACTTTATCATCCGAGTACCTTGCAGGTACACACATTTGAGAGTGATCTTGGATCTAGAAGCCGAGAGTTGATCTAGATCTAATAGCTGAAAGCAAGCTCAAGTCCATGTAATAAAGAGTCCAAACTAGCTACTAATCCAGGAACCGAAAGTCCAAGTCATCAGTAAAAGATCGAGAATTTGAGAGGAGGAGAAAAAGAAAAAGTTAATTGTTTCTAAGTCCTGTAATAACAACTAACTATCATTATTCAATGTTGGTTAAATAATTTAGTAACAATTATATCTGATTAAGCTAAGATAAGCCATGTAAGTAGTTTATAAAAGTATTATGAAATTAAATAAAGTATGTGTTGTTGTGTTGAATACAATTTGAAAGTGTTGAACATTAAAAAATTGGAAAGAAAACTTGGGAATTATCGTAGGATGAAAACACATAAGCAAGATTGAATAAATGATATGTTAGTTAATTAAGTAGAAGAGTATATAAATAAAATAATCAAACAAGTGTTAGATTTAATAAATTAAGTGATGAGATTAGTATTAGATTAGTTGGTTTAACTTTTTCCTTTAATGGGTTTTTATAAAATCTCAGCCCAATATGTTTCTTTAATGGGCTTTCTCTTATCAGCCTGGCCCAAAACGAATCTCAGGATCAGTTGTGCGTTGTTCTTCCTCTCGTGCAAAATCTTATTCATTGTTATGACACTTTTAACGTGAGATTCTCAACTTTCTACATATTTAATCAAGGTTAATATATATGTAAATTAAAAATCCAATGACTTATAAGTATGAAACAAAATAAATTACTCCAAAAGAATAAGAAGGCATTGAGAAAAAAAAAACTAAATTGTGATTGAATAAAGATTTTTAAGAAAACTATAATTTTTTTTAAAAAAAATTTAAAATGTTATAGTAAAATGTGGTAAAAATTAAATTACGTTAGTTTAAAATTTAATACATTTATACAGATTCATCAAAACAAAAGTAATTCAAAATTCTCACATTACAAATGGGATTCATTTGTCATCCTTATTTTATGAGTATTTTTTAAAATAAAATTTAAATTGATGGATGGATATTATTAATTAAAACTATTTTTTTAGTTTCTTCATAATTAATATATATATTTGTTTCATATTTATAGAATATAATGTAATATTTTTTTAATGAATTTTTACCAAATGAATTAAAATAGTTACTTGTGAAATTGATTTAATTACATGAAACCATTAATATTTCCTCTGTATATTAATAATATATAATTTCTTAAGCGTATAGTATGGAGCCATTATTTTGACACATACTGTATACTTTTTTCATTTGAATATTGGTTGCAAGTGTGATTTTCAAGTTTCAATATCTCAAATCGAAAATAAAATTACATGTTCTCGCGAAAGAATCTTTCCCTTTTTTTTTAAAACTCTACATTTTCTGATTAAAATAAACAAATATCTCTTCTCATTTTCTTATATGAACAAATAATAAATGAGTTGCTGAAGAAAAGGAAATTAGAAATTTGACACAGTAAAAGAAAAAGCTGATTCTACCCAAATATGTCAGCACATGCTCAAGTTACACCTTTAATATACCAACCCAATAGCAGTGACACATCGTCATAGTTCAATTGCTCAATTGTTGGTCACTACTACAATTGTTTCAAATAATAAAATAAAATGACAAGAAAATTCTTTCAGAGAAATTCTCACCTTTCACTAAAATAATTGCCTGCATTTGGGATGTGCAATGATGAAGACCAAACATTAATTATTTGCAAATACATTATCAATAAATTGTCCATACAATACTCAAATTTCTTCTACATGATGCAGCTTTAAACTCAGTATTCAGCTGCTTTCTAAAAAAAGTCTGGAATAAGCACTCTAAACAAGGTCAGATTTTCATAACAGGTTTACATATAGAAAACCAAACTACACAACAGACAGTGACAGAGACTCAATGATGGGTGCCATCTCCATTATCCTCCATCTCTTCTGCATCCTCAAATCTTCGATCATTGATTTGAAGCTGTAATAAATTAAACAGGATAATAGGTAGATGAACACAGAAAAAACAAAATTTAAAGAACGTGACTTCCCCGTTTCACAGATCATTTACATGGGTTCTACAAGCATTGCAAATATTAACGTAGACAAACAAATATAATATTGTTCAAAGATAATATATATTTTTTTAAACATCTCAACTTGCAGAAAATAATATTCCAGCCAGTTTGTTTCTCTTGTTGCCATGGAACTTGAAATTCAAACTGTAACAAACAGATGCGATAAGTAGAAATATGAACATGTTCTGTTATAACATTTTGAATTGAAAATAATGTGACCATTGGATAAAAAAATCATATAAAATATATCAAGTACATAATTTTTCATTCACCAAAAAAACTTCATAATTTTCAAGCAAATAAAAGAGTAATTGATATTTCATTGCACTCTTTCATTTTAAGAACTAATAAGTCATTTAAATTATAAGTAAATGTTAATTATTATATAACATTCCAACAAATATTTATATTGGTATTGTATTGAATGTTACTAAGTGGTATAAGTACAGAAGTTTGACACACAATGGCAATTAAATCTGGTCCGTTAGATTATACTTACAACTTACAATATGCTGTAATTCAGATGCATAATCCAAGTTCCTTATTCTCATTTTAAACGTGTAACGTTAGAAGGGCTATATCCATGTGTCAGAATCAGACTGCACAAACAGAAGTAGATAGAGAATAACACCCAACCTCAAGTATTGTACGAGCTAGGTCATGATTTCCATTTGACTGACCAATAGAGTTGGCTGGATTGTGAGCGATATAACATTCGTCCTCTGAAAGAAAAAAAAAACAAGAATATGTTTAAGAATAATATAGTAAGCCTAAACAAAGATTAAGACATGCACACATACCTGCTTCTTCATCTACCATCTGATCAGCACTGAAAATCCAGTCATGTTCTTCTACTTCCTCTGAAAGAACAGAACAACTCAGATAGAAAAAAATGCAAGAGTGAAGAAATGGTATATGTACGTACAAAATAATACTTACCATCATTTGGTTCTGGATTAAGCTCTGCACACTGGCAGAATATAGAAAAGAGAGTGTCCACTGGAAAACAAAGACACACATAAACAACTACAAAAAAACAAGCAAATGTGAAGAGTGGTGAAGACAAGAAAAAAAGATACATTGAGTAGGATCAGAGGGAATGAGCCTCATTTCTGTAACATTGGACAAATCTTGTTGGATATGATTGGATTCCGAATCAGAGTGGTCGTCATCAGCTTCTTCAATGTCAATCTAGAGGAATAGGAGGAAGAATGAGAAAGATGAAAGGGGAGACGTGTGAAAAATAATAGAATTACAACTTGTACCTGGGTATATAAACAAGGAAGAGGGTAGGCTTCAGGGTCTGTAGAGACAGCATGGAGAGATATTGATAAAAAATCAACAGCATACCCTTTAGTCTTGTCTACATCACTCACCCATATTACTTGCCTGTATGTAAAACAAATTATGAAGAATACTGGATAGAGCACACAAAAATACAAGAGAGTTTATGAATGAGAGAGGAGAGGAGAGAATACTTAGTAGTGATGTAGAGCGTGCCAGGGGATTCTCGAGGAAGGTTGCCAAGGACTATGTCCGTGCCAGGTTGTACCCGCATCAGCTCCTCCCCATTCTCATTGTCAAGGACAGGCTCTCCACTACAATGTATCTCTCTCACTCCTAACACCATTTCTTTTCTCTGTTCTGCTTCTAAATATCTGGTCAAAACCAACTCCAGTCACACTCCAGGATGCATTTGGATAGAGAAATTTAAAACTTTGTAAAGAATTTAAAAAGCGTGGAAATGTTAAAATATAAATTCAAGGACTCGTGGGAAGCACCAGTTTCACTATAGTTAAAGGCTACAACATAACTACATCTCAGTGTAAAATGAGAAAGTTCTAATCACTCACACCACAACTACTCCGTCTATTTTATACATATGAAAACAATCATATACGAAAATGCAAATAGTATATGAACTTTGATTGGTTAAGAAACATGCTGTTAGCCCAAAAATTTCAGCAAAAATTAACTATTTGTTGGGTTGGAAACTAGAGACAAGGGAAAAGTGAAGAGTCACATATATTAGACATGATCTGCTTGATAACAAAGAATGTAGAAATCTAAAACCATCAATATTTCAATTATAATGAAGACAATATATTGATATTTACATATATCATGTTTTGACTGCTTACACTTGAGTTAAGCTATAGTTCTGCCCCTATGACAGTATGTTTACCGATATAACTACCTCCAACTATTGGTAAGATGTTGAGTATTTACCTATAGCATATCTAAGAAGGGCATTCATCACTAATTTACACCATTATTTAAAGAATGGAATCCATATAACTAAGAGCTTGCTCAAAAATAATTCAGTCAGAGACCAATTTTTGTATTTTATGGGGATGTGTATTTACAGTGAAATAACAACTGACAAGACAAACAATTGCACGGTACAGTGTATAAATAAAAAGTGTTACGGATTCTGTATGGTCCAAGAAAATCCAGTAATCCAATGTCATATAGCAGATAACATTGTGGGCAAACATTGGAAGCCACGTAACAGTTAAATTATACAATATTTATCAATTATGTTACATACTTAAATCCCAAAATCCTCAACCCAGTACAAGGAATCAACTACCATTCAACATGATGTAGGGAGTCTCAGCCACTGATACAATATTAAGCCTCGTTTCTCAGATTAGAAGCAACAAAAATAAGTGAGAAGCACAAGTCACAGACCAATATTACCAACACTAATTGAAATTTGAAACGGGATCACGTACTCAGACTTTCCTTCAAACATATTATGAACATGATTTTAGTAGTGGCGAGACAATAGAACAAGACCAGTTAGTAAAATAAAATTCAAGCACCACAGCAAGGTTCGTGTTGATATGATGGAAAATAAACTTGACCGAAAAAACTAACAAATAGAAGCGGTAATTGCAGAGGCAAAAACATTAAAAATTCTTTGAACACAAGCTAGAAAACTAGAGTGAGAAAATCATACGAAAACAGTAAACAAAAGGAATGAGAAAATGTTCAATGTGAGAATGAGATGAACCTGAGACGAAGATGGGTGAAGAGAAGAGCTGCAGTAATGTGAAGAATTTTGAAAATGTTAGGGTTTAAAGGGGGGTTTGGTTTGGGTCAACATTGTATCCAAAATTTAGATAACCCAAGGCCACGCCCCAAACATGTTTCTATCCATATTATTGGTATATATAAATTCAATATAAAAAAGTAAATTCAATTTAAACAAAAAATTAATATGAAATTAATTAAGTACTATCAATAGAATATTTATACAAAATAAATAAAATTATTATACTATACGGCACAATATAAACTATGTAGCAGTGATACGACACAAACACAAACACGGAGATACATATAATTTCTAAAATGTATGACATGAGGACACACATCTATATATTATATAATTGACAATAAAAATTTATGTGCACTAAGTATGTTTTAGTTTTTTGTTAGTTTGTTCAAAATGATTTGTTCCTTCTTTTTATAATCATAATAAAAATTTATATATTAAATTTGAGTTTTTAGAAAATTAATATATTTCTCTTCTTTAAAATTATGTCAAAATTATGTGAGACCCGTGCTTGAATTATTAGAAATTCAACAAATATTTTTTGAATTTGACATTTCACCTTATACGTATCCTACAAGTGTCAGACGAGTGTCGGTAACTGATACGTGTATCCGATACAAATACGTTATTTAAGATGAGTGTTTGAAGTTCATTATTTATAAAACAATAATATTGAAAATACTTAAATTTACCATAAACTTATAACTTAACTAAACTAATTTTAATTTTTTAGAATAAACAAATAGTGAAGGATGGTCACGTCACTCAACTAACAACAAATACTTAATTAAATAAAAAAATAATCGAAAATATATGAATTTATAGTATAAACAAATAATTAGGCCTTAATATTGTTAATACAAGTATTTTGTATTTAAGATACATGATTTGGTTGAAAATATATTTTTAACACGAGAGTGTGGATTGGTTAAATGTATTGTGTTAATAAAAATAATAACTTTTAAAAAATTGTTGACTAATAAATTTTAAAAGTAATTTCAAGTGTAAACAAATAAAAAAACTAAATATATTAGTTTTTAAATGTAGGTAGAAAAAAATAACTCTAATAAAAATACTTTACAATTTTTTTCAATAACTCATTTAAAATTGAATCACTATCAAAATATTTTGTCCTTTTTTCCATTTATCTATTTTCCCATTCCTCCCATTTCTGGCTCAGAAGAGTTTGAACTAAGTTTTGAGCATGCAAATTATGATTTTTGGATGATAAAATTGGGATGATTTGTGAATTGTTGTATCTTTATTACATTGAGTAAAAATATTATGTTGTAATAGAGACTCATAATTTTACTCATGATTTAAATCACATATACTAATATTTTAAGTGTTGAGAAGTCGAACAAAATTTAATGTTTCACAAGAATATATACTTCGAGTTATGAGTGAATATACTTTAAATTTGTCATAATTTAGACAGTTGAGATTTGTATATGCGACACGTCAAATGAGTAAGGTGTTAATATCTAACAGAAAATGCTTAATATGAGTATTTCATAAGGTGTTTGTAAATATTTTTTAGTGAATATCTTTAGACATATAAATTTATGTTTAGTTTATATGGTTATGTATGCTTATATTTGATGAAATGAAATGAATAGGAATTGATTTATAAATTTGTTAATTAAAATGCTTCTTTTATATACACTTATATCATTTTTTTTCCAATATATTATTTTTGCATCTGTTATTTGTATAATAATAATATAACTACGTACACAAAAATATTAATAAACATATTAGTATTTACATAAGTAACATCGAAAAGAAACTTAGCTAAAAAAACATTTTAAACCTTATTTTGTGAAATATATATATTATTTTTAAAATATTGATAGTTTATACATGATCTCTCTAATATAATTATCTTTTGGTTTATGTGTGCTTTATTTAGTATTTTTTAACCTTAGTATCTTGAATGTTCTACTGTATGTCATCCTTGTACAACACTATATATAACTTTAGAGTTAAACAAATTAATATATAATTAAATTATACTCCGAAAAATAATATCAGTATGGTCTTTAATGCTATTAATATGATTGTAAAAGATAAAAAAAAAAACAGTTTATAAAATACTTTAAATATTTTTCATTTTTTTCTCCAGAAATATATTTACAAAAGTTTATCCAAATAAACCTTTAGTGGAAGAAGATAAAAGACATTTTTGTGTGAGATCCTTAATTTTAAAGGAATAAAGTTGTTACATATGCAAAACTTAGGAGTAATCTAAATTGTTTATGCAAAAGAATTGATTACAAGTATAGAAATATTAGCTTTATATGTTTAAAGTTTTAAGATGGTAATTCAATAATCGAGAAGCACAATAAGTTATTTTTTACTTTTTAAATAAGTATTTAAGATATTAATTAGCATTTATTTTATTTTAATGTAATAATTATTATTATCTACACAATTAATAACAATTTTAATGCAAACACATGTTTTTTTTTGCATCTGACACGCAGACGCAATTATGCATAATTTTGATTATATTTAATTAAGTAACATACTTATATTAATATCATTTATATTTTACAGGTCTTTATTTAATGAAAATTAAATAATAATTAATTACATTATTACGTACATTATTATTTTTAAACTAATTAACACCACTTTAAAGTATATTTATAATCATAATTAAAAATAAAATTAAATATATATTTTTCTATATTATGAAAACAATTTTATTTTTCAGTTCAAATTTTAGATCATTAATAAATTATAGGATAAAAATAATTAGAATAAATCATGATGAATGGGAAATGATGAAGTCCCTCCACTAATAAAAAAAAAACTGTGTTTTATTTTTTTATAGAGATATCTGATTAAATAAATATATATAGTAAATACCAAAGTGGAAGCAATTTGCCGACTCCACTCACCCACCACTCCTACAAATTCCGGTGGTAGCTCTCACCAACTCCACACCCAAACCCTAAATTCTTCTCAATTTTCAATCTTTCTATCCATGTTCTTCATGTTTGCGTGAATTGGGAACATGCTGTGTCTGGGTCGATTCGCTGGGGTCTCTTACCCAAACAAATTCTACTCTTCCTCTTGGAGGGACAACGCCAACAACAGGTTTCTGCCTCTGAATGCAAGCAGGCTCAGATGGCGCTTCATGGCTCAAGAATCCGACTCTTCTTTTGCCCCTTCTCTTGACGCTGATGCTTCAGATAAAACCGCTGCTGCAGGGTTCATTTTTTGTTTTTTCTAAGCCTCTTATGTTTAATTTGGAAAATCCGAAGTTGTTCCTTCTGTTTTACTGATTTACGTTTTTATTTCTCTTTCTACAGATTCTGCATCATAGAAGGCCCCGAAACGGTGCAGGATTTCGTCAAGATGGAGCTCCAAGAGATTCAGGACAACATTCGAAGTCGGAGGAACAAGATTTTTTTGCAAATGGAAGAGGTCTCATACCACATGTTGCTATGCTAATACTAAATATTTCTTGCACGTCTTGTTTTCTTGATGTAACTTTTGGCACTAACTAGTAGATAGTGTTGACGGAGAAGTCAAAGCACTGATGATTTAAGTAAGCATATAAACTTATATTAGGTTCACCTGAGAAACTATTCAAGCTCAACTTCAGGTTGTTCTGTTACATAGTTTCCCAGATAACTGGCCTTTAGTCTTGATTACTGTCTTACTGAGGCATTTGCATCGTTGACCCTGTTTTAAGTGACTTGACGAGTGGATGATGGTGCTCTGTATGAGGTTTGATTTATTAAATTGCTGTAACTATTTAGTAGAAGATGAAGATCAGATAGAAATCCTTCGATAACATATTTAATATTGAATGAAAGATTGTTGGAATTTTGAACATGGAAGTATAAGATGTGTTTCCTTTAATTTTATGTAACATTTCTGAATCTTGACATCTCATGTTTGGTGATTTCATGGATGTAGCTTATATTTAAATAATAGAGCGAGATGTTGTATGATACTGGTTTTTGTGAGAACATTTCATTTCAAATTGAAGGCCACACAGAGAAAAAGATTCTTCATTTGGATATTTTATTACTTGTAGTTTCGCTCTACTTCTGTAAAATAGTTGGATATTTCATTACCTATAATTTCCGTGCTTTCTGTATTACAGATATTGAGGTGATCTTGTTGGCTATGGCTCTAGTCTTCTGTATAAAAATTATATTGATCTAATATTTTCCTTCATCGTTTCCAAATTTAATACAAATAACCTGTTGAAAAATCAAATTGTCATACATACATTATACTCGCTGGCAAGCCCTTTTCTCAAACAACATCCTCTTATTTTGTAGGTTCGGAGGCTTAGGATACAACAAAGAATTAAAAATGCTGAGCTTGGAATTATAAAAGAAGAACAAGAGAATGAACTTCCTAACTTCCCATCATTCATTCCATTCTTGCCTCCTTTGGTGAGTTTCTTTGAGTTAGACTTTGCTCTGAATCCTCTCAATTTTTTCATTTAATAACAAGTCACGTTGAGTTTGTCATTTTTGTGATGACCATGGAGAATTTACTTTATACATATATTATTTGCAGACCTCAACAAACCTGAAGCAATATTATGCAACCTGTTTTTCTCTTATTGCTGGGATAATTCTTTTTGGTGGTCTCCTTGCACCCAGTGTAAGATTTTCCTGCATCTAGTTATGTGTTTACAATATTGAATATGCTATCAAATATGAAATTAGGGAGGATATTTCTTTTTTGGGTTGGTCCCTTTGAATTTTTCTTTGGATTAAATAACTTTGAAGGGATTTAGTATTATTAATTTTATTTTTATAAAACATTATCATCAATGTGAACCCAACTCTTTGTACTGGTACAAGAAAAGTACATATTCTACTTCACTTTTTTGCTTCTCATTGATAAGAAAAAAACATGAATGTCAATCACTGTTGAGAAGGGGAAGACCTGAGCAAAAAATTGCTATATTTCATCAATTATTCAGAATATTTCAATAAATTAGCTGTCCCTCTACCTCTTTTTAAGCTAATATTGGAAGTGCTTAATCTAAGCTCTATCAATGCATTAGGTTAGGAGTAACTAACTAATTACTTCTGCATAGCGCTGTCCTTAATTATGTTTTTGCTGTGACGATACTATGCCTAGGAGGTACTGCAAATTGATTGTTAGTTACTGCTTTATTTGTTTATTTGTCTATTCATGTTTATTACCATACGAGCTATTAGAAAATGACGAGCTTAGATAACAAAGAAAACAGAAGAGAATAGATCACTAATCTGAGTGAAATACAATACAACTTATTCTGAAAATTAGAAGATTATAAACGTATTCTTTGCATTGAAGAGACTGAACTTTATATAGAGCATCTGAAGCACCAAACCGAATTTGTAAGTCTGTATAGTGGTAATAGGCTGTGGTAACTGATAACAAATTATAGGAAAGTTATTATATAGCTATAGTAACAAATAATGAGAGACTGCAAGGCACACTAACATACGCGGATGAAGGCTAAACTTAATAATAGAAAGAACTGAGATTTGATTTATACATTTCATTTTTTTATCTATATTTCATGGTGCTTTTAGTAAACATTAATCCATTAGTTTAGCAACATTCAGTCATTGCAACTCCTTTTTTTTTCTCAGCTGGAGCTTAAGCTTGGACTAGGGGGCACATCTTATGCAGATTTCATTGAAAGTGTACATCTGCCTATGCAGCTGAGGTAGTACCCTTTTTCTAATCTGATGTTGTCTTGTATACTTTCTTTCAGGAGCTGCCATGGAAATTAGTGTTATATTCCCAGAACCGGATAATATTGAAGTTTTATAAATAAAGCTGCATGTTATTTGTCTGTATACGGATATATGATCAGTGCTAGTTCATTGCTGCTAAAATGATTCCCATTGCATTCTCCTTATTATATCCTAACAACTAAATTCTGTTGAATATTCTAGTCAGGTTGATCCCATAGTGGCATCATTCTCTGGAGGAGCGGTTGGAGTAATCTCGGCATTAATGGTTGTTGAGATAAATAATGTAAAACTGCAGGAGCAGAAAAGATGCAAATACTGTCTTGGTACTGGTAAGATTTCTAAACCCCTTCTGATATCTGCATTTTAGGGTCAAATGTCTTCATGATGGAACTGAAGGATTCTGTCATTCTTCTTCCGTTTGCAACCTTTCATCTTCTTACTGCAATATGGTTTCTAGTTTCTAGTTTCAAAGGAAGAGGTGGTGAAGCAAAGTCTTTAACTATTGCAATTAAGAAGGAACATATAAATGATGAAACAAATGAAGCTTGGGGCATTTCCTATTTATATGATTCCAAGCTGTATTCACAATAATCCTCTTTATTCTCAGTTTAGAGAATTCCCCTGATATTGTCGTACTCTGATCCATTGTCCACAATGTCAGTGTAAAAAAATAACATCTTTACTTATTGTAAGGCTATCTTCAATGTAAGGGTTATATGTCATGGAGTCTTATTTTATTTTTGTGAATCTCAGCATGCCACATCTTTTTTAGACCGTATAAGTTTTTGCTCCAACACAAGGGTTTTTGATCCATTGTTTATTTGTCTATTCATGTTTATATATATTTTTATTTATAATGTAGGTACAACTTTGCAAGATAAAAAAATCTTTTATTCTTATGATGCAGGGTCTTAAATTTAAGACCCTCCCATCCCACTTCAGCATGCTCCAATAATGGTTTCTTGTATGAACTAAGTTTAAAGCTTAAAACCCTGACTATGATCCCTGCATTGAAGATGCCTGAATAATAACATAATTGCACAAAACTGTGGCATTGAGTTCATATCTTACACCCTTGTGAAACAAAGTGCACAGAGGTCTGGAATTATTTATTGCTTATCACTCAGCTTGCATGGTGTGGGTTTCATTTGTCAGCCAAATGGAGATTTTATTAATCTATCTGTCCATGCTAACTGCAAGAAAGTTGACACATGTATTGTACTTTTGCTGTCAGGATATCTTGCATGTGCTCGTTGTTCAAGCACAGGAGCGCTTGTTCTGATTGAACCTGTATCCACAATCAAAGGTGGACATAAGCCTCTTTTACCACCCAAAACTGAGAGATGTTCAAATTGCTCTGGATCTGGCAAGGTTGGTCCCTTACAAGTATTTCATTGCCTGGTAGCTTTACACTAGTTAATGTAGAGAACAGCCATAATCTACTTAACTAAAGCTCAACGCCTTTCATTTCAAACATATTGAAATTGTTGCCAACAACAGTATTAAAGTTTCAAATCATTACATTAGATGTTTTTCAAGATTTTTGGTTCATTGTATGCTTCCTCTCTTAAGCAGGATTTTAGCTATACCTCTAAGCCTTTCTTCAGGAGCTTTTGTTTTGAGTTGAAAATTTTCATACCAAGTTTGACCATAAGCTTCTAAAATAAACACTTTTAAAAAATTGTTTACTTGGCTTCAAATTCGCCTTTAACCAAAATCAATTTTGCAAATAAAAAATAATTTGAAATCAAGTTTACAAATGGCCACCTAAACTTTTGCACACCTAGGTAAATTGGGTACAGGTTGTTTAAATGGTATAGGTCCACAGCAACAGTGGTTTTGTTGAGAATTATTTTTTTACTGTCTTGCACTCTGATTGCAGGTTATGTGTCCAACATGCCTTTGCACTGGAATGGCCATGGCAAGCGAACATGATCCCCGAATTGATCCATTCGATTAGAGGTTCAACAATGATAGTATTCCTAGCAGGCAATTTGAATTGTTTAATTTGGGTGTTATTTGTTTCCCTGGTGGAGAAGTGGAATTTCTGTAAATATTTATAAACTCCAAATAATAAAAAGTGGTTAAGAATGTATAGACAGCTTCACATTTTTATGAGGATTAAAAATGGTGCAACGAGAGATATCATATTTACTTTTTGTGGATGGCTGCATTCCTTTCTCTGCTTTCTAATTTGTAGGTGTGTTTTACTTGTTTATGGTTGTTGCTACGCAACAATCCCTTATGGACTGTTTCTTCCTGCACCTCCATATATTATTGTGCTACTCCATAGATTTATTAAATCCTTAAGCAATTTTTAAAAATTATATGTATTTTGAAAGCTAATTTAGTTTACTCCAGAATATATTTTTAAAATATGATATTTTGGATTTTAGATTACATACTACGATAATACGGAAACTACGATGTAATTTAGAAATTAATCACGTATATAAGATAAGACTTTAAATTATCTTAGAAAAGACTTTTTTGAACTATGAATTATTTGAATTATTCTAGAAGTTAATTACGAATTTAGAAAAAAAAAATATGTAATCTAAAATATTAGATAAAGATATTTTTGGAATAAAAAAGTTATGGAAGTTTTTGGAATACAAAAAATTATGAAATTGAGAAATTGGAAAGTAAAGGGGCTGGGCTGTTAGGAGAAGTATCAAAGTTTTTTTCCTGATAATAATGCTCTAATGATTTTGACATAAACAATAGTATAATATAACGTCATTTGCTGATAATGTAAATTTTTAATATGTAATTTATACTCTAAAACTGAAAAAAAAGGACTTAAAATCAGTTTTAGTCCTATAACTTCTGTTAATTTATAATTTTTTATCCTCATAAAAATTTAGTTTCATATTTAATTTTTCAATTTTCTAAAAATTACACATTATGATCTATTGCTAAAACCTTTTTCATTTGTAAAAAGAAAACGCTGAAGTATTTCATTATAACAATGTTAAAATTACTGGTTCACGTAGAATATTAACGTTTAATTGATTTTAATTTTTTTATATTATTATCACAGAAAAATGTTTGTATTCAACCTAAATATTTTCATTAGCGACTAAGTGATATGTGATATTCAACCTAAATTATTTAATTCTGGAATTTCGAGAACCAAGTATGTTATTAAAAAATTTATAGGATCAAAATTGCATGTTGACGAAACCTTTGAATCTAAAGTGAATTTACATAAAAAAGGAAATTAGAATGTTGACTTTTCAAACTAATTAAAAATTGATAAATTAAAAGATGAAATAATTGTTTATTTTCTCTTATTTCCAAGATCACGCAAAGAACACTGCTGCTTAGTCTTCAGATCAATTTAATAATTTAGTTAAATTATATCGCAATTATAGAGATCACGCAAAGAACAGTGCTGTTGAGACTTGAGAATAATTTAAGAATTTAGTTAAATTGTGTTGGAATTTAAAAGATAATTAGTTAAACTATATTTTAGTTTGCAAAAATGATTGGGTTGTGACATCCTTGAATGAATTTGGTATAAAAATATATTTACAGTAATATTTAAAAAAAAAAAGTGGGTTTTATTGTTAATTTATGCAAAGTAGAATGGTTGAGAAATGAGGCTATAAAAAGAAAGTGGAAAAAGAGATAAGTGTGTTGAAAATGTATTTGAATGTGTTAAATAGAAAGGAAAGAGGAAGAAGATGGATAGAAATGTTGATGCGGAGATTGTGATCGTTGGAGCTGGTATTTGTGGCCTTGCAACAGCCCTTGGCCTTCACAGGTTTTCTCTTTTCTTCTTCATTTTCATCATTTTCCATTCACCAATCACAATTGCATAAGCTTGGATAATTGCAGAAGCATTGTTGAAGAAAATGATAATGACGTATAATCCTTTTTTTCCAACATAATTTATTTTATATTTCTACATGTACAAAATATATATGGGAGAAAGTCTCTTCTGAATTATGGGAGAAAGTTTTCTGAATTCGTTTTCACTTTGTCTTTTCGGTTTTTTCGTTCTTTCGCTCACATCTTCTCTCTTGATCATTCGTGTTTATGGGAATTTCTTTCTATTTCTTGGCATGTGATGTGATACCTATAAGAACACCCTGAAGATTAAGTCAATGGACCTATTGGACCTGTCACATCACTTTAATCTTTTTATTTATCTCACACTAATTGATTTTTGTATTTAATTAATTTTATTCATGTATTTATGCATGTCGTTTATTAACATTGACACTTGTGTGCTTTTCTATGTAATATTTTCAACCTTCACTCTCTGTCTTACTCGTATTTATGAGAATTCTTCTCTGTCTCTTGGCATGTGATGTGGTACCTGCAGGAACACTCAAAAGATTAAGTCAGTATTTTGTCTGGATTAACACACAAAAAAAGCTAAAAAATCTAACTAAACATTCTATCCATTTACACTACTAGCTAACGGATCTATTGGACCTGTCACATCACTTTGATCTTTCTATTTATCTCACATTAATTGATTTTTTACTTAATTAATTTTATTAATGTATTTATGCATGTTTTTGTGTTTTCTACGTAATTTTTTCAATCTTCACACTCATTCATATCTTCTTACGACCTTTCGATCTCTCGGCATGCACACTTTCTGCCTGACCGGTTTAATATTTAATAGGAAATTCATTTTTGTATTATATAAACTCATTTAAAATTTTGATTTCTAATGCAAATAAACATTAAAATTACTTACAGATAATTTTTGCAGATGAAAAATGTAATATCCACATTTTCATTGGTTTATTGTATATACTGTATTTTTGCAGTAAGTAATTGATTAGTTTCAGGAAGAGGATTAAAAGTGTGGTGTTAGAAAGATCAGAGACGGTAAGAGCAACAGGAGCAGCTATAATAGTGCAGGCAAATGGGTGGCATGCACTTCATCAGCTTGGCATTGCTTCAACACTTAGACAAACTGCTATTCCAATACAAAGGTAAACAACATTATCCTTATTCTTACATATATTTCAAAGGAAAATGTTTTTTATTTTCAAATTAAAATTATTTTAAAACAGAAAAATATACCTTTACAACTCATGAAATAATATATCTTAATCTCAAATGTATGTGTTTCAGAGGAAGATTCATATCTCTTAACGAGGCTGAGCCAGTGGAATTTCCATTTGGGTGAGTGGTAGAGTAATAGAAGTAGAAATAGTGTGAAATAAAGATTGTTATTTATGTATAAGGGTTGAATCATTACTGAATTGGTTTCTATTTATTTATATTTTATTATTGATAATTTTATTTTTTTTTGAAATAAAGATGTTATAGTTAACTTGTGTTTTGGTAATAAATGGAAGAACAGGGTTAATCAGGAATTTCGTTGTTTAAAGCGTAGTGATTTGGTGAAAGTGATGGCCGATAATTTACCCAAAGGGACTATACGAACCAACTGTCAAGTGCTTTCTATTGATTTAGATCCTGTAACAAAGTTTCCACACCTTACGCTTAGCAATGGAACTGTCATTCATGCCAAGGTATATTTATGTCTATTTGTTTTTAAAACATTTCGTATTAATTATTAGAACATTTCATAATATATAAGTGATTGTTTATAAACTAGTTTTATAAGATTGAATTAGACTTGTTTCAGACAAAAAGATTAGCCAATCTTAAGTTTTAGAAATCCAAGATAGTTGAGAGTGAGTGTACTCTCAACTGGTATGTGAGAGATGATCTTTCTTGTTGACGCCCTCTCTGATATATATTGATAAATTCATCCTAATCTTTTCGATTCTGGTCCTGATTCTGTCTTGATTGAGTCATTAAGACTAGTTAATTTAGAATCCCTTAACTTACACCAAAGTAACATTATGTTCGGCCTTATAGTTTGAAAATCGACTTACTTATTATATAATCAAGTTCATACCCATCACCCTACATGTTTCCCGGTCTCGGGCAGACACTATTGAAACTATTGCAAGATTATGGTGAATTTTATCAATATATACCATGTGAGAGATGATCTTTCTTGTTGGTGCCCTCTCTGGTATATATTGATAGAATTCATCATATCCTGATTCTGTCTTGATTGAGTCATTAAGACTAGTTAATTTAGAATCTCTTAACGTACATCAAACTAACATTATGTTCGACCTTATAGTTTGAAAATTGACTTACTTATTACATAATTGGGTCCAGACCCATCACCCTACATACTCCCGAGTCTCAAGCATACCCTATTGAAGCTATTGGAAGATCATAATCGGGTCTAGGCTCATCACCCTCCAAGACTAAGTTTAATTCTTAATAAAAGAAATTATGGTGAAAATGTTTGTGTTTATCAAATACTCAATGTTAACATGTTTATGTATACTGGTATAGGTTGTTATTGGATGTGATGGTGTGAATTCTGCCATTGGAAGCATGTTTGGGTTATACAGAACCACACTCTCCCTCTTCTCCACATGTGTTGCACGAGGCTTCACAAATTATCCAAATGGTCATCAATTTGCCAGTGAATTTGTTATGATGAGCAGAGGCCAAGTTCAACTTGGAAGAATTCCAGTCACAGACAAACTCGTTTACTGGTTTGTCACAAGGCTAAGGACTTCTAGAGGTCACCAACTTCTCTTATCTCATACATGCATGTTAAAGGTTCTTGATCTCATTCTAATTAAACTTTTCATAACTATTTAAAAAATTGCAGATTCAACAATTTGGAAAGACCCAGTTCTCATTAGACAATCCTTGATGGAATCAATGAAAGGTTTCCCAGAAGGGCCTACGGAGATGATTAAAAACTGCAACTTGAGCTTCTTGCACCTCACTGAGTTGAAGTATAGGGCACCATGGGAGTTGCTCTTTAACAGCTTCAGGAAAGGAACAGTGACAATTGCTGGTGATGCAATGCATGCCACTGGGCCATTCGTTGCACAGGGTGGCTCAGCCTCCATAGAAGATGGCATTGTTCTTGCTAGATGCCTGGCACAAAAGAAGTTCAACAATGCAAAGAAAACAGAAGAAACTGAAATAAACATTGCAGTGGCAGAAGAAGCATTTGATGAGTATGTGAGAGAGAGGAAGATGAGAAACTTTTGGCTCTCTTTTCATTCCTTCCTTGTTGGGAAGAAGCTTGACACAAAATCTTCCATAATCAGATTCATTATCCTTGCAATCATGTCAACTCTGTTCAGAGACCCAGATTGGCATTCCCGCTACCATTGTGGAAATCTATAGGAATGAATATTAAGCTTTAAATATTCATAATTTCAAATACTATTCTATTGTATATCATGATACTTTAAATTTTTATTTCATATTTCATATTGCATTGGACTTCCAAATATCACCTTCACACCATGTTAGTTGTGTTAATAAAGTAGTAGCTTTTAGGTGTTATTACTTTTGTCATCAAATTTAGTGTTTTCTAAGTGATGTAACATATAGTTGGTATATCTTTTATTACATTATATTTTGTAAAGTATTATTAGTGTAAATAATATATTTTACATTGGTATTAGAAGATTTATTACATTAATTTTATTGTCGATGTAGATATGAATGATGTAACAAATTTATCACATTTTACATCAGTTTTATAACTGATGAAAAGTATAAAAAAACTAGTTTGTGTTTAAATGCATATGTGTGGAGACAACAAAAAAATCTTAATTAACCTAATTCTTTCCAGACACAAAGGCACGTCTACAAGCAACGACGGAACCAAACCTAGCAACACAATCCAACACGAAAGACTTTTGTGATCTAAAAATGTAAACACACAACTTGAAAAACGAGACAATAGTGCGGTGCGATGAGAGAGAACACCAGAAGGAGAAGATCAAACCCCAACCAGTGGCGACGAAACTCTCGTACCACGACCAATGTCACCGGTGTTCCAAATAACTCAACCCAAAAACGAAATGAGAATGAAAAATGTGGCAACCATGAACTGTACGCGATACAACAAGGAGAATAAATGGTGAATGACTCACACCACGGTGGCCAACGTTATCGAAAATCCAAAAAATCAAACCAAACACGAAAATGCAAAAGAACACTGAGTGCGCGACGCAATGAGGGAGAAGGGAAAACATAAAGAAATATATATTCTATATAATTTATTATTATTTTTTAACAATAAAATAAATAAATAAAGTAAACATATTAAAATAACTTAATAAATTAAAAATAACTAAAAATTGTTTTAAAATTTTATTTTATAAATATATTGATATAAAAATTGTTATATTATATTAATCAAATCATTTATATTTTTTCAGTTCAAATCTACTCTCTTTCTATTAAGTCAAAGAACTTTACTTTCTATTCTTTTTTTCAATTCTATTATTCTCATCTCATTCAAGTAAGAATGGATAAAGACATCTTAACAAGTGAGAGAAATATTTGGTGAAAGAAACAACTATGTGCAACTTGTCACATTCATATTTGACTTGACTATTGGTTATAATGGCCATCTACCTATGCTTATGAATATTTTTTTTCCATCAAAGAAGTATTGACATTTGGTAGAAACAAGAACTCACACAATAGATATGGGTGGAGCCCACAAAAGCATAAAGAAAAATCATAGAAGAATAGTGAATAAAAGATGAAAGATTAAAAACATACTTTTCCAAGCTATTGGTCGAACCACCATGTTAGTAGAAGAAGAAGGGTAAAGGCAAGTGATTTACTAACCTTTAAACCTAATCCCTTGATAAAGATAAAAGGGTAAGGACAATCACTATTGTAGAATGTTATGAGTAGAATGAGATAAGACACTTCCAAGTGTTTGAAGTATAAACTATTTTTTTTCTAATTAGGGATGGTCAAAATTATTAATTAAAAATAGACACAATTTTTTTTAATATATTTTTCTCAATCTTTTTTATATTTAAATATAATAATGTGTTTATTGTGTTTAATTAATAAACAAGAACATGAGTTTTTTCATAAATTTATTTTATGATTTAATTATTGTTTTAACTTAAGTTTATTAAAATAATAATAGTATGATCCATTCTTAAAATATTATTGTTTATCTTTAAAAGTCATCTGATATATTATTATTGTGGATACTAAATAATGCAAAACTTAACAATTACTTTGTATTTGTGATATATTTTTTTATACTTATTAAAATATGATAACAAAGTAGTAATTATAAAACATGAAATTATCAAATAAGAGCATATTTTTAATAACAAAAATTAATCCCAATTAAACGACAAATATGTGACTATTTTGATATAAAGAATTGATTTGTTAGGTTGTGAGTACTAATATCTTATGTCTGTCCCAATTCAATGCAAAAGGTCTCTAAGAAAATATTACATGTAATATATGAAAGTTAAATATGATATATTTAATCAAATTATATGTTAAATTAAATCTATCATTTTCAATTTATTGAACTCTAGCTTAAATCTTAATTAGTTTAAATCTTCAATAATTAAAAATACTGGATCACTGTATAAATTATTTATTGTAATTTAAAATATAAATTATAATTTAAAGTACTAACTTGTTCACATAAAAATACTACTTTATTAAACTATTTCGTTATAATATGATTTATATATACATATTTATTCATTAAAACTGTTAGTTATATGAACTTAGCATTTTATTCAGTGTAATACAGACTTATAATTTATAAATTCTCAATATAAATTACACATTTTAAAATATTTATTATAGTAATTCTAAATATAATATGATTTAAAATTTAAAATTTTTATTTTATAAAAATATTTATTTTGTGCAGTGTGTCATTTTATTTAAAACATTGTTTCAAATTATAAACAATTCTGACAAAAAAAAAAGTGTGGGTTTTCCTAGGAAATGAAAGACGCGGGGTTTAACGTTTTATTTGAGTGGGAGAATGAAAATTCAAAAAATGGTTGAAAAGACGCCAATTCCCAAATATAAAGATTTTAATCAGAACCGCCTAATTCAGATTTTATCGTCACCCGCTATGGTTTCACCCGTGACACGTACACGTATTATAACAGTGCATTGATAGATTTTTCATCACAGCAGGTTCATATAAATATTACTCCCATCAACTTTTCAAATACATATTATTACTAAATCCAAAGGATTCCACTTTGTTGTTGAATTAATATTTATGTCAGTTGATGTATAAAAGTAAAATTTACCAACCAAATTTATAATAAGTAATATTTTTTAAATACATAAATAAAGTTTATTATAATTCATAATTTACATACATAAATAAATTTAAATATAACTATAATTTAGATTTATAATGACTATTTTAAATTGTAATATAAAATTAATTTTAAATTCAATTAATAGATAATTAAGAAAATCAACTATATAAATATAAACAACAGATTACCTAAGATATTTGAGTCAACTACATAAATATAAACAACAAAGAGAAAAATGTTTTTATTAAAAAGATCAAAATTTAAAGCATCTATTTTATTATTTCATAATATTTTAACATAATTAGAAAAATAGCTGTATAGAATTCAGGATATATCTTGAATTGAATTTCTATTAAAAAATTAGATTAATAAATAATGTGGATAAATATATAGTTGACAGTAAAAAAAATATTATAGAATGTAACAGATATCGGATAAGCTTTTGTTTGTAAAATATTAAAAAAGGAAAAATAGTGAAATTGTCTGAATTAAAAAAAGTAATTGAAAATGAAAAAAAGTGGAAAGTTAATAAATTGTTATGACGCATTATATTTAAAATGTTAAAAAATAAAAATAAATACATTTGTATTTATTCAATGCTTGAGATATTGAAAATGAAAAACTGAATGAAATAATTATAAGAAAATTACTAATTAGTGGGAGAAATAATTATATTCAAATATATAAATTAAATAGATTTTTTTTTATAGAAAAGAGAAATATAGGAGTAATAATAGAAATAGAGAATGAAAAGATGTGGAAATTGAAAAGGCAGTTGAGAGAGAAAGGGAAAGTGAACCGCCATGAAAAAAGGGAAAATGACAAATATGCCATCAAGAAAAGTGGATATATGCAAAAATAAATCAACCATCTAACCCTAGCGACTAGCGCCTTCTTCTTCTTCTACCCTCACTCTGCAGCCTTTTCTGTTTCACTGTTTCAGCGTTTCAGCTTCCATAGCCTCTCAATCATACTCTCCTCCATCACCCTCTCATCTTTCAGATCTCTTCTCCCTAATCTTCTCTCAAACCTCCACACTCAATCATGGTGGTCAACGAGAGACCTTCCAAGAGGATGAAGAGGAGGGTTACGGCTGATCTCTACGATTTTCTCACTTTTCCGGCCACCGCCGACTCCCCCTCCGGCCAACCCTTCCGAACCTGTGTCCAACGCTTCCTCTCAGACCACGCGCGCATCACCTTTCCTCCCTCCCTTTTTCCGTCCCTTATGACGTGGCAGATCTTGTTCCGTGTCGGAGACCTCGTCGACGGACCCGATCTCTCGCCGGCGGTCGTTACTCTTGACATTGTCGAGGAGGATGTTACCCGTTCTCGCACTTCTGTTTATTGTGACCAGTGCCGAGTCGTTGGTGAGCCCCCACTCGCCGAGTCTGTGACTCACTGATTCTGAACCCATGTATTTCTCATTAGCTTAAAATAAAATTAAACAGACAGATAATTTTAATTTTTACAAATTAATCCACCTAATATTCTCCCCATCCAGAATTTGGCTGAAAATTAAACCAAAATTTTATAGTATTTTCTTTTTCCTACTTCCTTGTAGGTCAAATACAGTAAATATATTTTTGCTGATGTTTTTTTTTTTATGTATGTATCATTATTATTATTATTTATATATTTATAATAATGTAGTATTAATAATTTAATAATTGATAACAATATTGCGTGTGGGAAAACAGACAAATATTAGTGATATAGATTTTTATATGGGGCATATGGGAAATGTATGGTTGTGCTCTAATGCTGACTTTATGTTGAAAAAAACAAAGGGTGGAGTGGGCATCCGGTGTGTCGAAAGCGATACCATTTCATAATAAGGGCTGTGAGTAATGCGGTCGAACCATATCAGAGACCTTGTTCAAGATGTGGGAACCTGCTCCAATTATCTGAAACAAGGTATGCATATTTTTATGGTTTTCATTGAAACATTTTCTTTGGGATATTTGAATGCAGAGTAACTGAGCTTCTACATGGCTGCAGGTGTAAATCGTGTAACTTCGCCATCACTGTGGATGACCTTGAGGACTGGGTGTATCTTCAGATTGAAGATAACACGCATCTCCTTCATGGTGTGGTCCATTCCAATGGTTATGGTCACCTGCTTACACTTAGTGGAAGAGAAGGTGGCTCGAAGCTTCTATCTGGATTTGATATTATGGATTTCTGGGATAGGCTGTGTACATCAATTTCTGTGAGGTTCGAATAATTTTTTTTCTTACATTTGGCATCTGGATGGGCACCACCCCTTTGTTTTGAGTTAACTGTGTTGTGTTCTTGAGCAGGAAGGTTAGCGTGATGGACCTGTCCAAGAAATTTGGGCTGGAATACCGTTTGCTTCATGCAATCACCAAAGGACATTCCTGGTATGGCAATTGGGCTTATGAGTTTGGAACTGGCAGCTATGCTCTTACCCAAGATGCGTACAAAAACGCTGTGAATACACTGTCGAGTATGCCCTTGTCGTCATTTTCGTTCCACGGTCGGGGACCACGAAGCCGCTTGGAGTGTGTCATTTCTCTTTACCAGTCTTTGGCAGAAACAGAACTTCTGAACATTCAAGATCTGTTCTCCTTTTTGTTGGTATTGATTCATGAGTGTCGTAAGCCAATAGCCACGACAAGTTTTAAGCAGACCAGTAATCTGTTGTGTACGTGGACGGGAAATGATGTTGAAGAGGTGCAACATGCTCTTGTCAAGGTGTTGCTTGCATCGGGTGCGTGTACTGAGTCCAAATGGGTGACAAGGCGTGCTCTCAAGGGTGCAGTATGCAGGGGTGTTTCATCTCCAGAGCTTCTTGACTACTGTCTTAAGCACTTGCCTGGGAAATTAGCTGCCAATGGGATGGTGGTTTGTTCACGATGTAATCCAATTTCCAGTGCAATCGAGTTCAGGTGAGGTTGAAGATGACATGGCTTTTGTCAATTACATCTTAATTAATGTAACTAAAGCTTGTGTTATATATATATACTTAATAACAGGTTGGGACCAAGGAATAATGGATTAAGTACAGATTTAAGCTATCCTACAGAAGGGCAACTGATCTCTGACTTGAAATTTTTATTTGATTCGATAATACATCCTGAGAAAATGATGTCCTACAGACCTAGGATTATGAGGAAAAGGGTTGCTGATTCAGCCAGGAAGCTCCTTGACTGTAAACAATTTATGAAGGATTACAAGCCATATGAAATGGCCATAGAACTGCCTTCTGTGATTAGGTTGTGGTGCCATGTGGAGCTTTCTGATCAGCCTAAGGAAGATCCATGCCCACCGCCAGAGCTTATTGTGTTGCCTTTGAATGCCACCGTTGCTGAGCTCAAGAGCGAAGCTACTAGTGCTTTTCAAGAGGTGTATGCAATGTATAAGAGGTTTCAAGCTGAAGAACTCCTGGGATATGGGTCAATCAGTGATTCGCTCACCGTAAAGTTATTGCTCGGAACAAGTGGATCAGTCCGAATTCAAGGTAAATGCCCAGCCAAACATGGGCTAAGCAGATTCCGAATGGAACGAGGAACTGAGGCGTGGAAGGTTGATTGCACCTGTGGGGCTAAGGATGATGATGGAGAGAAAATGTTAGCATGTGATACCTGTGGCGTTTGGCAGCATACCAGATGCGCTGGAATTGATAATTCTGATGGCATGCCTTCTAAGTTTGTATGCATGAGATGTGTCAGCTTGTACCGTGAGGAAACTAAAAATTCGCCAGCATCTGGTGAGGAACCTAACGCGACCTGTAAATTCAACTCATCTTGCAGAGATGAGGCAGTAGGAAGGGAATGTCCAACAGTCTCATGTAACATAACTGTGAATTTTGGTGTACGTTGAGTGTATAGCTTTTGTATATGTATCTGTATAGTTTTTAGTTGTCTTCAGCTAGGATTTTATGTGAATGGGGCCAGTCCAATGTTTTGTAGCCTCTTTTTTTTGAGAGCTTAGGCCCTGCCCTGCAGTCAGTCCAGCTTGGCTTTATCGAGTTCAACGTATATGAATCGACAATGACAACTTTGTTTTATGTTTATTTTATTATCTTGCAATCATTTACGTCATCCCTAAGGAAAAAATGAAAAATATAACAAATAAGATTAGTCTATAGGGTTATCTTCTAAAAAAATCGTTTTTAATATGGTTCTTTAGTGGCATTTCAAGTTCAAATATTACACGAACTTAGGAATTACGTTGCCTACTTACTTGAATTGAATATAAGATGGGAATTTTTTTAATTGATGGCGCACAAAAGAGATTTCTATCCCTTGGATTTTATGATGACGGAGTGGCTTTCCATACGAAAACTTTAACAGCTTCTCTCTGGCTGGAACAAGTGCATAACAGTGGTTAGGTTCAGCAAGTAATAAATCAAACATTCAACAATTCAGAGAAATGTTAAACCAGCTTCCAGTTTCAAGATTCTTATTAGTGAACTTAATCCATTGAAAGAGATGTAACATTTAAGTCAACCATAAATGCAATAGCTGACACAAGTTTTGTGAAATAATATGCGGCTTCTGAGGTGAGTTTAGCTTTGCCATCAGTTTGTACTTAATGTTAGACTGAAAGGGGGAGAATTGGCCTGAAGATGACAACCCACAAGTCTTTCTTATAAGAATTTATCTTACGACATGGCAAATCAACAGAAGAAACTGACTGATCCATACAAAAAAACTAACGAGGAAAACCGTAAAGAGAAATGCATGCTCTCTTTTCAAACAAAGTAGGCCTTTCATGATTTATTGGCTGCACTGATATACACAATAGTGAAAAGGGTAGCCTACAGTAGTCTAAATATTTTAAATTTAATAGTGTAAAATGGCAAAGTTTAAACATACGTTGTCCAAAAAAATTAAGCACCTATACATCCTAATAAGGAATACCAGCCATGAAGCTAATACAAAGAAATGGTATAAGCATCTGAAAGACAAGCAAAGCCCTCCCTTAAAACCTACCCGCTAAAGGAGGAGAATCAAACCATTTAACTACTCCATCTACTTGATACGAAACTTAAGCACTCTATAATACCCAAATCTCTATTATTATCAATCTCTGCATCTTCAGGGAAGAAGCAGCGTCAAGGAGAACTATCTAGTCATTTTATATTTCTGTAGACCTTGTAGATATAACACATATGTGGGCAAATGTTTGACTAAAAGAGAAGAGGAAATCGGCCATTGTGAACTGGAAGCAAATAGCTCTCCCTTCCAATAACATAAACGGAAAGACCGTAGGTTCAAAACATGAAGTATCGACATCGATAGTATTATCATAACAACTTTCCTTAAAACAGCTATATAAATTACAAGTTTAATTTTTCATTTGGTTCCTATAGTTAAAAACACTCATTTTAGTCCCTATTACCTATAAATATTTCCTTCTAGTGCCTACACATATAATCTTCAATCATTTTTAATTCTCATTGAAGGGATTAAAAACGGTTTGTGTAGGATTTAAAATATGATGTTTTAAAATATAAATTAAAAGAAAAAGGGCTTTTAGTTATAAGAACCGAATAAGCCATTAAACATAAATTATATTGCAAAATGCAATTAGGTTCTACAGCAGTCATTCCAAAAAGGATATCATCACTGTTTTTTAGATTTAAATGGCATAATGTTGGGTTCAACTTTTGGGTGCTTCATTATGGATAGAGAAAGTCTCACGTTGAGTCCTTTCATACAAGTAGAGACATAAATGACATGAAATGGGTTAGAAAAGACATATTATTGTACTTAATGTAATTTATTTCCCTTGTACCAATAGCCAAGACAATTTCCCTAAAATCTTATAAACAGAATGAAAACATGAAATTATGCCATATGCAGTGATGTAGTTCCACTTTCTGTTGTAATCACATTTCCAGATTTCGTTTCTCGTTACTTTCAGGATTGGATGGGTAAAGTAGAATTGATGCAATGAAGCTAAATAACTAATAATTTAGATTAAGGTATACGATATGCAAGCAAAGAGCAAGTAGTGTTCAGAGGAAGCATCCTTAAAAAGCAATAAGAAATCATAAAACAATCAGCTAAGCACGGCTTTTCCATGTATGCCTGCAAAGCAACTCTTGGCAGAGCGATTTTCAACTTAACCATCATCATGTGTGACAAAATAGAACAAACTACTATCCTTATCAAGCAAATAAAATAATAGCAAAAATATTAAATGTTACACAATCAAGGATGCAGAACAGAACAAGCTCTTCACGGTAGCGAGGGAGTATTGAAAGATTAGTAAAAAATTGTGAGTTTCTTACTGACGGAATAATGCCGCGGTGACGAGATTTAGATCTAAATATAAACTAACCGAATTAATCTAAGTGAAATTTGTGTATGATCTGGCAACAATGAAGCAGGTAAATGTAATTGCAGTTCGAACAAGAATTGAGATATACATCTGGTGACTCATAAGAATCTCGTCACGGCATTGCATTGAAATTGAAGTAATGCAAATCGATCAAATCCAGAAAAAAAAAAAACGGTTACGGTGTAGTGGCTCACCTCTAATTTAACGGATGCGAGGAGAGTGACGGAAAACCGATTGCTGATTCCTCCAAGTAGAAGAAACGAAGGTACTCCACGGTTTGTGATCGAATTCAGAGATTGTGTTGACGAGGAATCACTGAGAATCTCGCAGAGTGCAGAGACGTTGGGATTAACATAGCTCGTGATTTCTATTATAGTTACAACTTAGAAGCCCTAATCCCAATGCTTAGGGTAGCGCTGCGGAACAAGTTGAAGTGAACTTCAACAATGAGAATGTTCTTGAATGCATTCAAGCAAGAGAGAGACTAGGGAACATGTTTTTAACCGATTAGTAATAAGTTTTAATCTTTTTTACGATATTCTTCGGCCCATGGGTCTCTTATAGTGTTCTCATTACCACAAACCCATCTACCACGTCACATTTTAGGTAATCATATATTAATACTTAATAAATTTTATATAATTTTATTACAAATTCTAATATTTTTATATCATTTAATTATAAATTTACCTTTTATTATATATATTACATAAAAAAATTACATACAAGTCTTGGAGTTCTCAAACCATATTTTCTTTACATTTTTTTATCTAATCAATGAGGTATTTAAAATGGTTATGGAGTTTATGTGAGACATAGTAAATTAGTTTTTTTTTCATTAGATTGTACATTTTATGAAAATCTACTACAATTTATTTTATGAAAATATTATAAACTTTTTTTAATCTCTCTAAAATTAATTTTAGATCATTCAATTTAATTGTTTTACATAGTTTATTGAAGTATTTTGTACTCTTGCTTTTTTCCCCAACAACTAATTGAATTTTATGAACAACTAATTTGTAAGTTTATACAACGCACAATCCCTAATTGTTTTTAATATTTTTTTTGTTAATTAAAATAATGTTGAGAATGTATGATAATTTTAAAAAATACTCACCAATGTTATTTTAATGTAATTTTAAAGAGGCAAATTATAATTTAACGAGGTTACACCTTGTTTTAATTAATTCTCAAATTTTATCCCTTTTACATATAAATACTTTAAGTTATAATTTAGTTTTAAATTAATGTTAATTGATTATTGAACTTTGTTGTTTTCATAAATAGACATCTAGAATTTAATTCCAGTCTAATTAACTCTTTCAAACTTGTCGTGCTTTTCATAAATATGTTTTATAGCAAGTTTGAGTTAAATCATTTGGATCAAACGTCATTAATTCATTAATTTTTCTTCTTTTTGTTATAATTCATTTTTATAAATCAAAACAAAAATATAGAAAATAAAAATTCAAAAGGTTTATTTTTTTAATTTCTTAAATTCTTTAATTGTTTATATATAAATCTACAGATTTTAAATATATAGGACTTTGATTCAGCTTGTTGATGATGCAATACTTTATTTTAAACAGTTTAATGAGTTTTAATGGTGAGATTAGATGATTTTTTTTTCATAAAAATAGTTAATAAAATTTGAATAATTAATTAGAAATTTTAGGTGTCTATTAAAATAAAAATGCAAAATTTAATAAGTAATAGAAAGAATATTAAAACTTAAGGTGTCTACTAACAAATAATATAAATTGAAATCAATTGTAATAACATTAAGGTTTAAGTGTCTATTTAAAAAAAAGAAAAAATTTAGGGGACCTAAATACTGTCTTTTTTAAATATGCTCATTTTCCCTTATTTAATTTAAGATATTGTCGTGCATTATTCTTCCACAAGCAAAACCATATATAAGTGCACAATCATTCTTTAGGAAATTTTATTAAATAGTTGTAAAATGTTTTAAAAATAATTTTATTCAGTTTTAATAAATGTGTAAATATTTTGGTGCTACTGAAAAAAATATAAACCTCAATATTTACTTTTTCATGTTATAAATACACTTTTTAGACACCTAAAAATCTATACATAATGTATATTGCTACAATTTTTTTTCTACAATGTTATAAAATTATTAGCAAGCTAGAAGAATATAAAATATTTAGAAAAAAAATAACTTAAATGTTAGTGAAAAGTATTATAATCATTGCTTAAGTAATGTAATTTTTTTTTATCTCAATACGTTTTCTCTCTATTCACTGAGTATAAATTAATTACGTTTGTCGTAATGAGAGTTAGTAAAAAAAAATTCTCAGACAAATAATGTAGTTGATTTAATTAAAATAGGCCAAATAAATAGTGATATTTTTAAAAAAAATATAGTTATTTAATCAACAAAAAGTCTAAATTTATATCAATAACAAAACTAAGAAATCATGTCAATTGAAATTTCTACATAAAATGTAAATTTTAAAAGATTATAGAAGAGATAATGTTAAAACTTACCAAATTTTTTTTTGTTACTTATGATAATTTGTCTCACAATTAAGAAAGGAATTGATTTAATATGTACATAACATAAGAGTTGATCTAATTCGTATTCTGACTAGTGTCTTGAATCACTAATTTGTATGAAATCTATTAAAAAACATTAACAGGTTGCGCAGTTTGTTGATAGACTTCTGCTGATGATTTTGTAACAGGTTTTTAACTTATTGTTTTTTCTGTGTAAGAAGTCTTAGGACGTCAGGTTTGTAATAATTTGGTATGGTTTGATTCTAATTCGACTAGATGTGTTTGTACTTGTAAAGAATTCAAGTAGTTCTCCTTGTATAAAGCATTGAGGTATTTCTCAAATCTCTATTATTTATTTATTTCTTGTTGATAAAAAAATATGAGTGAATAGGTAACTTATGAGATAAAAAAAAAAAATTAAAATAATATCTAAATTTCTTCCTAGTGTATTATTAATTGAAACAATGAGGCATAATCTCATTTAACACCCATCATTGTTCTGATAAAGGTTTGGAAGTTATTTTTGAGTTTTTTTCTAGTGTAAGGTGAGAGTTTGAAATCATATGCCAAATTTAACAAATTTTCCAACATATTCAATGAATTCTTACTTTAAATTTCTCACAATAACACACATAATATTATATCACATATTAACAATTATAATATCCAACAATGAGACACAATGCTTATATGATATTAACAATTATAATTTTCCATTGATACCATCCCATACTTACATTATTTAAGCATATAATCAATTTTTTTCTTATGTATAGTTATTAATTTATTTTGTCTTGAGATAGGTGATTATTGGCAAAATTTATCTTCTACACTTTCAGATATCTAAAATTTCTGGTAAATTTCTTAAAAAAAATCAAACTTCAAATTAATAATCTAATTAACTACACCTGATTCTCACCGTTTACCGCAATAAAACTATCAGAGTATAATGCTGTTTTGTTTTTTCTTTAAATTTAAAGAGATTTTAAAAAATTAAAATTTTAAAGAAATGAAATTCCAACAAAAATAACAAAAATCTACAATTTACTTATAATTCTTTTTTATCCATTAAATACTTCTAAAAAACTAGGTTCTTGTCTTTTAAATGTGCCATACTTAGACTGGTTTCGTATTCTATCGGCAATTAAAAAAACATGATGCGTTTTTATAAAAAGAAAACTGATTCATATGTGGTTTTTGGGACTTTAAAAATTGCACAGCATATTAATGTATGATTAGGCAAAATTGTGATGGAACATCGGCAGCAGAAAATACCTTAGATACATTAATTGACTTTAGCGATGTTATCTCTCGGACTTAAATTCTATTTTGAGGATCGTAAACTTTTTTTCTTAGTTCTCAATTGGGCTATTGTTTCGGTAAGACCAAAATATAGTCTCACGTTGTTCAGGAGTCGAGGTCAATGACAATTTAAATTCATCTCTCTCCCTTAACTCATCGAAGTATCTTTTAAGGACAAAATCGTGACAAAACACTGACTTTCAAAATAGATAATCATCGAATGCAGTAATTGAATAAAGAGATGTTATCTTTTGGACTTAAGATCAGAAACGAAATAAAAAATAAATGAGAAACACTTTTTTTTTCCATTTTCTATGTTTCTAAAATCACCATAATCACCATGAAATAGTTCAAAAAAATTCCACGAGATTTGAGTTAAGATATCATGGGGAACAGCTGTGATAAATAATATAAATATCCGGTCTACAGGAGAAATGTATGCATGCATGAAGGAGTGCAGATACACGAACTTTGAGATTTCATGTTTCCATGAATTAACCAATCATTTCTCCGAAGAATACCATCAACTCAAAACAAGTTACCCTACAAAACTCTGCATGTTTATAAACCCTACTAATATAGAAGTTGAAGGTTAATAAAATTTATATACTTTTTACTCTTTTAAGTGATATTTTTTTAGGGTAAAATCGTGACATATAACACCAATTTTTAAAACAAATATCTTAAATACAATAATTGAAACCTATGTAGCACAAACACTGACACTTACACGGATATTGATACGACACGGATACGAAAATACGTAAAATCTCTAAAATGTAAGACACAGGAACACAGATCTATATATTATATAATTATAAATTATATAAATTGATAATAAAGATTTATATAAAGAAGTATGTTCTAAATTATTTTTTGGAGCAGAAAGATGTTTTTCATGACTGGTTCACATGAATTTGTTTCTTATTTTTATAATCATAATAACAACTTATACAATAAAATTTGAACCTTTGGAAAATTAATGTATTTTTTTTTAAAATTGTGTTAGAACCGTACTAGAATTGTAAAAAATATAACAAATACTTTTTGAATTGGACACTTCACGGATATGTGTCCTACAAGTGTTATACGAGTGTCGGTGTGTCCAATACAAGTATCGGACACCGACACGCCATTTAAAAGAAGTGTATGAGAAACTAAACTATATTATCTCTATACTATCTTTAGAATTTGAAATTAGAACATAAATTTTGTACATATCTTGATATTCAAAATCGAAAACCCCATTGGAAAAGATAAGAAATGAGAAAAAGTAGAAAAAGAAAGCGTGCAATTGAATGAAGCAAAGCAATCTGAATGCGCTTGAGGTCATACCCACATGTGCGTGCCCCAGCTATGGCGACTGCGTCTCTAACTCTCTCTATCAACATTTAAGGCTAAACCCTAAATTTGTTATAACTTTATATGATTCTCAATAATTTACATAAAAAATTCTCTACCAACAACATTTTTATTAGTATAAACTTCGGCCGTCCAATGAAATACGAAAATCCCAAGAAGCTTTAGTACCATTTTTTCCTAACATTGCTTTAAGAACAATCAAATATAACCTATAAATTATCTTAGTTTTTAATTCTCGGGATCATTTACCGATTTAAATATTTCCACAAAATTAGTAAACCAATATTTATTGCAGCTTAGTCCACAGTGTTTTCAGAAGCGCGTGGAATACATTTTTAACAATTCATAGGCTCATTGTATTCACATAAACACTATCTTCGTTTTTTAAAGCATCATGATGCGTACGCCCCACTTTTCGAGATATGTTAATACTTTGAATTCAAAATCTTCACATTTTCTTTAATTAAATGTGACACCTAATTACGTATTAGAAAAATGAAATTAATTTCGTATGTGTGCTATATCCTTTAGGGTACCACCACACCCACTTCAAATTCTTCTGATTGAGCTTGTGGTGATTTTTTATAAGGGTAAATTCCACCACCTTCTATAAGGAAAACTCATACGTTAGAATATCGCGAATTTAATAGAAAAGAATGATTGGAGTGTTGGAAACTTGGAGGGTTATGTATCTCATAGTTCTAGTTCTATTACACCTGAGAATTATGGCCTATAGAAGATTCTATTAGGTAACTACATGTACTATGCATAATAGGTGATTTATGATTTTGGTTGAGTTACTTCACATTTAAATCCTAAAATTCTTTGTATTTCATTTAAGTCTAACTTTAGTTGATGATTCATCATCTGTGGATCAACCCATTTAGAATATTCTATGATCCAAGTTTGATCATGGATCATTGTTACAATATACAACCCTCAAATTCGAGACGAGTAAACAAAAAGGTTTATCTAGTGAAATAGTTAATATCATGCTTACATCCTTAAATTGCATTATTTTTAAGAAAAATAAACCTTGATATAAAAAAGAAAAAAAATCAATTGAAAACATAAGCCTTCTTTATTAGATGACTCTCTACTTCTTCACGTAATCGATCTTATTCTGCACGAGCATCCTATACTCTTCTTCTAGCCTTTACATTGTCTCACTACAACTCTCGCATGATATCTAGGATTTGTTGTAGGCGTTGGAGTATGGTCATTTTCTTCGGGTTAAATGATCAGTCTTTGGTTTGATTTTGTATTATATTATCTTGTGAAGGAATAATTTTGTTTACCTATTTCACGATGGACGCCAATTTATTACGGTTCAAAGTAATGACTTTAAACCTGTAAATTCAATTCCCTCTGGTTGAAGTTGAGTTGTAGTGATTTCTATAGAGATATAGATTTCAACACCTTCTATAAAAAAAACCCATATACCATAATTTTGTGATTTTAACATAAATTAATGACTGGATTATTGGAAGGTTAGAAGGTTATGTCTCCCTGGATTATTGGAAGGTTATTACAAACTAGGGTTTTGACTACATTATCATTCCCTAACCACAAATTAAGCATGCCCATTTTGCATACCTAGTTAAGTCGGGTTTCGGTCAACACAATAATGAAGTTCGAACACCTTCCAATAAGATGTTTAAGTTACAGTAAATAGTGGGAAAGAAGACCACAAGTTAGGGCAAATAAGAATTAATATGACACACCCCTCTATTTACATTTGGCAAATTTCAAAGCTTCTTCCATTAACTAAGTCTCTTTACTAAACCTTTTTTTTTTCTCTTAAATCGAAACGAATGGGATATACTTACTTTTGGGTGTGAATTTGTGAACGTAGGTTAATTACTAGGGTTAGGAAAGTGTACCTTACGCTCCCCATACGGTTGTAGGGCAACCCTATGAAAAATATGAAGAAAATGATCGAAAATAATAAACAATAACAATCATAGTGGTCACATTCATTCCGTAAACTTGCTTTTTACGATAGCTAGCTTTAACCACTCCCGTCGGCGTAGTCACCGGCCGTCAACCCTTTCTATATGGTCACAGTGTGTGATGGTGGCGTTGACAACCAACAAGGTATATAACTGCCATGCTTGCAACACCACCCACGAATCGATTGCTTAGTTCTTCAAACTAATCGAGTTCAAAGAGAGAGAGAGAGAGAGATAAGTGCATAGAAGCAGCTACCTGTGAAGTAATTTTCGAGAGCTTAGATGGGTTCCTCTAATGGTGGTGTGCCGCCGGGATTCAGGTTTCACCCGACGGATGAAGAGCTTCTTCATTACTACTTGAAGAAGAAGGTCTCCTTCCAGAAGTTTGACATGGATGTTATCAGAGAGGTCGATTTGAACAAGATGGAACCGTGGGACTTGCAAGGTAAATTCAAACATTTTCATCAGTTCGTTACGTAGTTTTGAGTTTGAGTTTGATTGTGTTGGATTTTTTATGAGAAACAGAAAGATGTAGAATTGGATCAACTCCGCAAAACGAGTGGTATTTCTTCAGTCACAAGGATAGAAAGTACCCTACAGGTTCAAGGACTAATAGAGCGACGAATGCAGGGTTTTGGAAAGCAACGGGAAGAGACAAATGCATTAGGAACAGCTACAAGAAGATTGGAATGAGAAAAACCCTTGTGTTTTACAAAGGAAGAGCTCCTCATGGACAAAAGACTGATTGGATCATGCATGAGTACCGTCTAGAAGAAGCCAATGACCCTCAAGGAACCTCCAATGTACATCTCTTCCTCTCTCACTTGCTAATATCACTTTCATACTCAATTACCCTCACCAAAATCAAATCAATAAAAAAAATCAAATTTCTTCATAATCATTTTTTACCTTTTCTCTCAATAAAAAATATAGAGACAAAAAAATAATTAGTTGTTATATTGGCAAAATTAGATACTATTTTAGAGATTTCCCTATAAGAAAATCATGAAATAGAAACCAATTTTTAGAAACCAAGGTTTTTGCTACCAAATTTAGAAACTAAATAATTGGTAGTTAAAATCTTGGTTGCTAATTAGATACGAATTTAGAAATTATTTAACAATAATAGAAATTAATTTAGAAACCAATTTTTTTTTATATTTCATGATTTTCTTGTAGTGCTTAAAAAAATTATTAGTATATAAATTAGTGGTCTATTATTGATAAATAATTTATAAATTGGTATCCAATTAGATACTAACTTTAGAATCTAAATAATTGATAACTAAAACGTAGATAACTAATTAGATACCAATTTAGAAACTATTTATCAATAATAAAAATTAATTAGATATTAATCTAGAAACTATTTATCAATAATAAAAACTAATTTGATACTAATAATATTTTTAATCTTTAAAATAGTATTTAATTTAGTCAATATAAAAGCTAATAAATCTGTAAAATTGATTTTTATTTAATGATTTTTTTAGTAGTGTATTTGTGATTTATACAAATCATTTTATTTATTTAAATAATGAAAAACATACATTGAAGTATACATTCCTTTTTTTTCTAAAATTTTAATTTTTTTTTATGAAATGATAAAAATACTTTTTTATTTTTATATCATCCATAATAGAGTAGGTTGTGAATATATCTTCTCTCTTTTGATTTTTGTTTTCAAAGTGATATATATGAATGTATTTGTAGGAAGATGGGTGGGTGGTATGCAGAGTGTTCAAGAAGAAGAATTTATTCAAGATTGGAAATGAAGGTGGAATTACACATAATCCAGATCAACAAATGAACAATTCCTCAAGCTCTAATGGACGCTCCTTCATGCATAGAGAAAACCATTACCTGCTACACCAACAGCAGAATCCCAGGGAGCTTGATAAGCCTGAGCTCGGTCTCCATTACCCACACTTGCAAAATCCCCAATACTCACTGTTTCAATCCCAAACTCTTGTTCAAACCCAAAAACCTATGGTTTATGACTACTCATATGCTTCGTCTCTACCTTCAGACACTCCAATAATGGCAAAGCAACTTATGACAAACCCTAGGGAGTGCGAGAGCGGCAGCGAGGGACTGAGGTATCAAGTTTCGGAGTCTGGAATTGAAGTGGGATCGTGTGAGCCAAACCAAGAAATAGGTGGCGGAAGAGGTGAAGGGATGAACGAATGGGGTGTTCTTGATCGGTTAGTTACTTCCCATCTTGGACACGAAGAGTCAAACAAAGGAGGGAGGTTTGAGGAGGCGAATCCTCACTCTGTGCATCAGATCAACCAACTTTCGTTACGGGGAGAGATGGATTTCTGGGCCTATGGGCCCAAACAATGACTTCTCTTTCTTACAACTCACATCAATCAAACAAATTAAGTCCTTAGATCCCTCTAACCATTCTAAAATGGATCAAAAGGACACTGTTTTTATATATATTTTCATATTCATTTCGATTGTTTCTCATGTTTCAAGACTTCATTAATTGTATTATTAATCCATTTGTTTCTCAATTAGAAAACAAATGCAATTATGATGGTGTTAATTGATTGTATGCCTAAGATTTTATTATATTTTTGGATTGCAAGGTACATAAATCATCTTATGATACGTGATCAATTTCTCCCATGTGATGTGATGTCAAACAAAGTCTTAACACTCTTTTCATTGTTTAAAATTAGCTGAAAATTACACAAATTTGATGAATCTCACATTTTATTTAACAAAATTCTCCTTTTTAATTTTATATTTTCACTAATTTTAATAGTTAAAATGTTTATAAAAAATTAGGTTGGAAATAGTTACTATGAGGTTATGGGTCGATCCCGTTTGAGGTTATGGGCTGATCCAGCTGTTCAGGCTTTCTAGTCTCATTGGTTTATGTCTGAGACTGAGGGGTTGTGAGATTATAGTCCGATCCCGCTTATTTAGTGAAACAACTTGGTGGTCGATCTAGAGTATTAATGATAGATGTCTCTTTTATGACTTTTTAAGAAAGAAAAACGTTAACAATGATAATTAGCTACATACCCGAGATATGTAATAATAATGGAAGAACAGAAAAAAAAATATCAAATTACTAAAAGAAAGAAGAAAAATTACTAGAAAAACACGAATAATTAAAATTAGAACCACTGTTTCTAGTTAAACTTGATGCTATAAACTAAGAGGCTTGTCTCTTGTATATAAAGAATTACAGATTGTCATCTATGAAACTCATTTTCATCCACCCATTCAAATAATATGATAATGTCATTTTCCGTTCCCTAACATATAACAAAGATAAAGGTAAACAAGTAAAATAAACTTATGATCTATTTAAGTAGAAGAAAAAGTAATACCCAGCCCAAATCCTATGACAAATTCCAAAAATATGAACTTGCCCATGTGAATCCACGAAATATTTACCCAGGTACTAAAAAAGTAAAATTAAATGTTTTTAAGAATAATAAATGAAGTACATTTATAAAATAATAAAAATATAACTATAAAATAATAATAAAAACATTAAATTATAATAAAATAATAATAATAATAATTACAATAAAATTAGAATAAATAATATTATTAATCATAAATTTATAAAATAATAAAATTGTAAATAATAAAATTAAAAAGTCAATGATACTAATAATAGCATTAAATATATAAAATAATGATAAAATTATAATTTAATATGTAATTAAAAGTAATTTATAACAATAAGGATGATTTAATTATTTTATAAATATATCATTTTGTAATTTTTTAAAATCTATTATAACAATTAAATTATTTAATCTTTTTATTTCTCTTAAATCTTTACTTTTTTTTCCCATAATCCAAATAATCTCAATTTCCATTCTCTTTCTCTTTATTTTTTTTTTCTTTTTTTCTTCATTCTCCCAAATCAACTCTCGAAACACACCCTAGTATACCTTTTGCAATAACTTTTTTTATTTCAAATTCAATCTCAAAGTTCATTTTGTGTGATTTATCTTTTTTGCCAAAAAAAATCAAACAATATGACAAAGTATGTTTTCCATGCAATCTTATATCCAGTAAAATCCTCATTAGTAGCTCTATTTTGGGATTGAGAGGTAGGTTCATTTTGTTATTGGTGATTTTGGCGTATATTTTTTGACATTGTCATAGAATTTTGATTAGGATTGTGGTGTTGTTATGCGTATGAGATAACACTATTTTAATTAATTCTTGTTATTGTATTAAGAATGATTAAGTTGATAACTCTTTCATGATAGTTTTTATTAACAAGTTTCCAATAAATGTGTCACTTTGTCTGATAAAGCTATGATATATTAGATTGGGGCAAAACTTGATTTCACATAAAATTTGAATGTTCCTCAAATTTATTTTAATTTACTCTCCGTTGGTAAATTAATTAAATTAAATAATCTATAACTTTTTTAAACATTGTTTCTTATCCACCAGACGCCTCAGAATAATGACAAATAGAAAGTCAATGTATAAAATAGTAAACAAAAATTAAATTTAAACCACAATTAGAAAATTTAGAATTTTGTGAAAATTTTCCTTTATTTTTTTTATAAAAAATTGAAAAATAAAAACAAATTTCCTGTAGATTTTTTTGTAAATTGTGTTAAGTTCCCAAAATATTTATAAAAAAACATTACTGAATATAAAATTTCCACATGGGCCGAAACATAAAATAAATTTGTGTAATTGATCATAGAATGAAAGGGAAAACCAGATTATAAATTGAAAAAACTAAAGAAAAGGAAGGTGACTATCCTCAACAAAACCAGCAATTTTGATTACAGAAAAGAAAAATGCATTAAATTGGTCTTGATGCAAAAGTAGTAAAGATATGAGATTTGTGAGTTTGAATTTGAGAATCAGAGTTCAATGTTCCAAACAACTCCATCACCCTCTCCACAAGCTCTGTGTATATCTTTCATTCTCTCCACAGACTTACAGATACCACTGCATGACCAATCAAAAGATGCCACACACACATTTCCTGTTCTTGCCTTCCAATCACAATCTGTGTACAACATCAAAATCAAATTCTTAATCTAATATTATAAAATAAAATCTTACTTTCACAACTAAAAATTGAAATGTATTAGTTTATATTTATAATTTGATCAATATAATTTTAAAATTATTTATTTTTCTAGTTATAATATGGTGTAGATTTTCAATATATCATCCTTTTTGAACATGTGAATCCGTGTATTCAGCATCAGTTTGAAAGGTTGACCTATATCGAGAATCTTCGGATCTACACGGTACCTGGAGGGGTTCCGCAACACATGGAGCGTTCATCCACATGCTCAACTTCTAGACCCAATAACCATGAACCTAAAGATACGTCTTCATTTGCGTATTTGTGCAATATGGGCCTGGAATATATGTTTGAATGTGATACCAGAAGTTAACATAATTAACATGATTCTACTCAAAAAAATGATTGAAGAATGGGAAAGAATGATGAAATCACCAATTGATGGATATGTAAGTGGCGAGATCCTTGGAGATGGCATATATTTGGCCCGTGGCATGCCTAAAGTACTTGTTTCCTTCTTCTCCAAACTTCCAGTGCTCAGCCTCGTGATACTTTACTCCTCTGCCATACATGTTCAAATAATGCAGAGTTTTAGAACAGAACAACCACTTTGGCTATGAATCACAAAAAGGAACCTCACTTTTGATATAGAACAGGACCAGATTTCATGCAACCAATATAAACCCTGGGTCTTGATCGGTACTTGGCAAGTGTGCTCACTAGCATACCTGTAGAACAAATATCAGAAAGAAATAGAAGCAAATTGTTGAATAGGTATTAAAAAAATTGCATGCATGGTAGCTAAATTTGAAAGACGTACCTAGATTTAAATGGACATCATCGTCTACCTTGACGTAGAAATCAGCATCCCACAAAGAAGTGATGGTGGAAAAGTAGAGGCGAGTCTTGGTGGATAGCTCATGATAGCCCTCAACGTGGTCTAACCTGAGGAAGTCCTTGTGTTCTGCCTCTTCTGCATCAATTTCTTTGTCCAAAACTCCTCCTGGTGTGGTGCTGTGCCCGATCACGAACCTTACAACAATGCCCTTCTCTTTCTCTAGTTCCTTCACCTCATTCCCTGCATTCTTTTCACACATCAGATATTGTTCTAGATAAGAATCTCAGCAATCTCAAACCTAGAACATTCAGTGTAACAAAAAATAAGTGTATTCTTAACTAGTGTGTGATCTGTCTTTTCTCTGATGTATTTCCTGTTATATATTGAAGATACTCATCTTGTTTTTGTCTTGATAGTGGTCTAATTCAATAATAAAGATCATTTATTCGAGATCCTTCGATTTGTGCTAGTACATTATTGTCTAGGATATAAACATCGGTAAGTGACCTAATTATAAGTAGTATCAGACTCGACCATGATGCTAATTAGAGTCATATTACATCACATGCATGAAGTAGTAGTATTACACCTTTAGGTAACCATGTTTCGCGGATAGAGTCTCTTCGCCTTTTGCTGCTAAAAGCTGTGTTAATACCAATCACCACAAAAGCCTTTTGTACATTATTCTTTCGCATGTGCTGCCCACCACTTTGGCTTCTCCTACCTGCTGTCAGTTCCATTTCCAACGTCGACACTGCCTTATCTAGAGACCTTCATTTCACACATATCAATACAAAAAATATCAAAACAGATTCAAACCAACTTAATGCATTTTTAGTTTCTTCCTTTTCATTCACCATTTCTTCACAAATTCCATCTCTCACTGTTAATACTACGCTTCATATAACTAATATGCAACGAGAATACTCTAATACATTGTCACAATATATGTTAAGTAAAAAGACAGATCAAAGTTAGAGGTTCAAATTAAGTGAGAGATTTCTATCTTACTTGATAGCTTGATGAGTCCTCACGACTTCCTCCATTACATCACCAGATCTTCCTTCAATCAGTTTCTGTCATAAAAATATGAAATTAGTTTCTTGGTGTATACATATATATGTATGTCTACATAGTCTACGTTGAGAAAATCAGAACTAATTCAATCTTTTTTTGTGTAAATACAAAATGACCACTTGCAGAAGCAACAAATAGATGATAATAACGTGAAAAGACTTCCTCAAGTGTCAATTTTGTATCTATACCAAAGAATTGAGAATTAGTTATGATTTTTCCAACGGTTTAAAATAATGAAAGAGAAGAAGTTATATACTGACACGTTTGTGGTCACAGTCAGGTTTGGATGGTAGCAGTGCATTTTCATGGTTGGAGGGTCGTGTCCATATCTGGCCACTAAAGAGTGTTCCTGCAAGAAAGCATGCAATGCATACAAACAAAATTGTCTTTCCTGAAGCTGCCTTGCCTCTCATATCTTCTATCTCAACAAGAACACTGTGAGTGCGTCACGATCCACTGATCTTTCTAAAGACACCAACTTCAACTTAAATTCGACCTTAAGGAATGTTTGGTACTTAAATTAGACGAGGTTGAAACGTTGGATTATTATATGGCAAACAACTAATGATGGGCATGCATTAATATGTGGCATTTCCCATGTTAATTAGGTCCCAGGAATCAAGTAAATGCAAAATTTGAAAGCAATGTGTGTGGGTTACCGTTATAAGAAAAAGGCTTGTGATCTACGTTTGTTGCTGTAACTGTTAGTATTGTATTGGAACAATTTGATTAAGGCAACTTTCTACACATCTTAGCCATGAAATTTGGGTGGGTCTTGGGCATATCACGTGAGCATGAGTGGGATGTTCATCGCAAAAGGCAATGAATGTGTGAAGCAAAATGTTTAATTTGCTTACAATCAGTGAACAGAGCTAACTTTGATGCTATTTGGCCATCACACACTGAAGAACAGTTTGAAAATCATTAGCAAGTCACAAAATTGCTATTAATTCTTGAATATTATAAACGAGTATCATCACTATACTACCCAGCTTTGTTTCGTTATTTATTCATCATTTTCTAAGATAAATTATTAAGAAATAAACTTTAAGTCTAATTCCAGTTGATGTGAGATCTCTAACACATTCCCCACACCGAGAGGACAGTTCGTGCGTGGAACAATATATTATGAGTGATCCGATAACAGTCATATAACGGGTGGTTTGATAAACTCAACACATTCTTTAGAATAGATTCGAAAATGACTCTGATATCATAGTAAAAACTAAATGAGATTGAGTTAAAATTAGTTCACTCCTTAATATGAATAGAATAGAATCAATTAACTTTAGTTTTTACAATTTAGGTTGATGGAACATGTGAAAAATATAAAGTTGAAAGAAGAACTTGAACAGAGTGGTATAGATGAGTGAATTTACCTAACAAGGATGTGCTTTGGTGAGTGGAGGATCATGACACTTTTGACTGAAAATCCTTAAAAATAAAAGAATAATAAAGAGATGTCTGAGAATATGATGTTCCATCCTAGGTCTCTATAAATGGTATTATAGTTACATGGTATGTTTTGATTGCCAGAATGTTGGTAGTTTGATCATGTGGGTTTGATGATGCAACAAATTGAGGTAATAACAAGAAAATAACTACATTCCTCTGTTTGTGTGGGCAATCTTTCTAACACCATTTAAGTGTGTACTAAAGTTTTGTTGGCTGCCTAAACTAACTTTATGCGTGTTAAAATGGAGATGAGATTAGAGACCAACACATTCTGCTTTAATTCACTCATTTCATCAATATTTCACGGTTGGATGCAGACATAAACCACAAATCGCGCTGCTTACAATTCTTGTTGCTTTTAAATATTTAAATTCATAACTTCAATTCCGACCAATATTTTTTAAATGATCAATTACACAATCATGTAGTACTAAATATTAAAGGTTGAATGTCGAAGTTTGACTTGAGTGTCAGAGTGTCTTTTACCAGTATCATCCAAGTCCGAAGTTCAGAGAGATAAGAAGTGGAAGAGCAAGAATTACAAAAATTCATTTGAGAGAAAAAAATGAAAGATAGGTTAACCGACCGAAAGAATAATCAAATAGTTTCATTAGTTCATACTCCATTTGAGAAGAGTTTAAAAAAAAACCAAAAATTACAATTAAGTCTTAAAACTAATTACTTAGCCCACTAAATTAATTATTTGTCATACATGATCATTGCAAATTATAAAAAATATTTATAATTGATTATAAGTTGATAACTCACACTCAACGAGTGAGAGAGTTGCGTCCAAATTATTTTTTACAGCTTTTTTTATCATCTTTTTTCGAACAGATTTAATATTGATTTCACAGTAAGTGTAAACTTTGTTATTATAGAAGTGCAATGGTGGAAAAATTAGACGTATTAAAACAGTGTACTCTTTTTAGTTAGTAGTGTGACATGCCATGCATTTTAACATTAAGATAGGTTATTTTTGTAAGAAAAGTTGATAGTGAAAAAGTGACGCATACATGCATAAATAAATTGAATGTTTTGGACTTTTAAAATAGACAAATAAATGGGCCCAACTCATATGCATTTGGACCATTATTTATATTCATTAACAATTTCTTTGCACCCCTACGACTTTCTTTTTACACCTCACAATGTTATGCAAAGATAAACTTATCTCTAATATTTTCTAAAAACTCTAAAATGCACACAAAATTCACAATCCACTCTTTCTTCTTCCTTTACACACAAACTACACCGACAAACTGCATTGCTCTATCAACGACAACGCTACTCCATCTCTTGACACAGAAAGATATTTCTATTGGCGATGATCGGTGGTGTTTCCGATGATTTGGTGATAATTCGATGATTTCTCTTAACAATTATCTATTCCCGAGAGAAAGATAAATAATTTTTGTTGTTGTTTACGAATCTATAGTTCTGTTTTCATATGTTGTGATTTCAAACATTTTTATAGAACAGAAAATCCACAATTTATTCTTTTGTCTTCGGAAATATTCAATCCAAAAAATTCACAGATTAATACATTCGTAAATCTTCAGTAATAAAAAAAAATCATTCCAAATTTACAAATCCATAATTAAAAAATACAAGTACTTTTTTTAAATAAAATGTTAAGACTAGTTTCGAAATTTTAAAAGTTATGACGGTAGGAAGAAACACGCAGATATACAAGCAAAAAAACTCACATATTTTTTCTATTTTTTTCTAATTTATTGTTCTAATATAGCTTTTTATTTTTCTTCTTTTATTTGTTTACTTTCGGGAGATTATAGATGTAATGATTAAAATCATTTATTATAGAATAGTCATTCATACTGTACAGTGAATAGTCTAATCATAATTATTTTGATAAAAGATAAAGAAAAATAAAAATAAAATGAAAGAGAGAAGGAATTATCAAAATAGTTACTTCTTAAGCTTTTGGCGGGAAAAAGATGAATGAAAATTGGAGGTGATGGAGACAACTGAAAGGTTTTCTGTTTCCAATGGCAATGGTCATCATTTCACCTTTTTATTTATTTACCTCTACACTCAATTTAGCTGGCATTCAAAATTTGAATTTCTAACAATTTTTATTTTTTTTATATAAACTTGCCATAATATTCAATTAAATTAAACCAATACTTTAATTCAATCCTTCAAGAACAAGATAATTCTAGATTTAAGAATCTTTTCTTCTTCATTTTCTTATAAATACAAATATTAAATAATTTTAAATTATAAAAGCTTCGGAAAATAAAAAGTGACGCCAATCAAAGATAATTTTAAAAGTCGTTATATATCTAAATATTCAATAAAACTGTCTTGATTTAAATATAATGATTCTATTTTATTATTTATTATTATTCTCACATTTTTTTTTTTCAAATAAGAATAAATCAGAATTGGAATGTGAACCGTCTTCTTCCACAAACCCTATATAAAACCTTGGTTGCAGAGAAAGTGAAGTTATCTCTTTCTTCCTCTGCGGTGTGAGAAGCCATGGCGAATCAAATGCCGGATCCCTACAACTTTCTGTTCGATCATGCCCATATTTCCTCGTCGCAGGAATCACTACTGCGCGATCTTTCTCTCGGAGAACACAGTCCCCACTCTTCCTCCGACTCCGCGCCGCACTCCAACGCCATCGTCACGGTGTCGCCGCCCGCTTCTCAGAACCCCGCTCCTGTAACCGTTTCCCACACGCCGCCGCGGAACACCCCGATCGCCGCATTCTGTGACCAGCCGCGGGTCGCCACAGAAGGCGATGTTAGCGCTCGGACTTCGCGGTTCGTCGATTTCTGCAAGCGGTCGAAGGCTGTTGGTTTGGGGATGGGTTCTGGTTTAGGGCATTCGGGAGTTCAGCTGACGCGGGAAATGGACGTCGATAAACCCTCGCGCGGTGCACGGAAAGATGTTTCGGGCGGGATTCGTGTTGGCCGTTTCGATTTAACGGTCGAGTCGCCGTTGAAAAGGCCGAATCTGGGTATCGGCTCTTCAAGGGGTTCTGTGAGAGTTCAATCGCAGAAAGGGAAAGAGCGTGTGGGGAATCTGGTTTCTGAAACGGAAAAAGTTTCTAATGAAAATATCTGTTCTGCAGGAAATTTTTCAACCCTAGTTGGGAACTCTGGTTTATGTGAATCCCAGAATGTGGCACGCAGTGGTGAGGGGAGCAAGTCAAGTTTGGAAGATTCTGGAAAGAAGCAGAGCGACAAGGAATCGGTGCTGCCTTCTGGGTTGCCACCCTCAACGATTGGTCCATCGAAGAATGCAGAGGAATCTGGGAAATGTAAGGTGAAAATTAATGTGTTTGATGTGTTGAAATTTCTTGCAGAATGTAGTAACGAAAAGGATGATGTTCTTGATGAAATGAGTTTGTTAGAAGTCGCCCAAGCTTGTGGGATTGAATTTCCGCGGCCAAGGTGGTGGCCGGAAGGGTTTGAAGATTTTTTAGTATGAAATCTTGAAAGCTATTCGGGTCGAATCTAGTAAAGGATCCGACTTCTTTTGAAAAACATAGTTATGACTGTTTAGGGTAGTAGCCATTCGGATCTTGTTTGAGGATCCGATTTGTTTTGGTAAAACATGGTTATGACTGTTTAGTGCAGCTAATTTGTCTTTCTCTTTTATATGTTCTCTAATATATGTTCAAGTTTCCTTCCTAATCCTTTTATATGTTAGGATTATCTGATTTGGTTATGTTCAATATTGATTATAATATATTAAAATGGTTAAAAGCTAAAAAAATAACAAAGTTATAAATTAATTAAAATAATATATTATCTTAAAAAATCCGACCCAGGGTTTAGTTCATTCAACTCAGTTTATATGTAACAATTTGATTATGATTTTCATTGCAGTTTGTAGTCATTCGTATCTATATGATGATAAAGTTTAAGTTTTTCTGACACTAAAATGAAAAACACATACATTTAACAATCGATTACAATAATATAGTAATATTTTGAATTTTAAAAAATAAATATAATTATAGTTATAATTTATGAAGTTGTTAAATGTACATGTTTTGCTGTTCAGGTTTTTAAATATTACCACCCACCTGATAATCAAGTGTTACTCTGTATTTCTTTTAACACTCTCCGTTTTACTTCGGAAAAGTATAAAATGCAATCCTTGCCATTTTATACTAATTTCATTGTACTCAAGTTTAGTTATAATTCTTTAAAAATTAGACTTAACTATTTCGTTGTCTGATGTTTAATCTTCCAATCGAAAGAATATTTGGTCACGTTACTAAATGAGACATTCGATCATTATTAACTATGATAATATTTTATTATTAAAACGCGTTATAAAAACTACGGAAACATAGGCGGTAAAGCGCTTGTGCATCCGTTTTTTTTTGTTATTACTATACTGTGTGTATTTATATTTTTTAAATATCAAATATTATATTTATGAGTTTTAATCTACTATTTTAATAAGAGAAATATAATAATGAAAAGAAAAAAATAATAAGATAAGAAATCTGTAACAAACTTTAAAAAAATATTTATTTTCTAATTTTTTTCTTCTAGAGAATGTTCAGAAAACATTCATCTTTCCATGTCCACATCAACAATGATGTCAAGTTAATTTTGTAGCTTAAGAAATTAAGTCATCATTCTTGTGAATCACTAATTTTGATTTGTTTTTACTAATATAAAACTAAAAAAAGAGAAATATAATATTAAAAAGAAAAAAAAGAAGAAGAATAATATGAGAAACTCCGTAACAAACCTTAAGAAAATATTTATTTTATAATTTCTTTCATCTTTCCGCAAGAATGTCATATTCGAAACGCATTCATCCTCTCCGACGATGTCCACATCAAAAATGATATCAAGATAACTCTGTATCTGTGTAGTATTTCACCTTCGGTACGAAAATGAAAATAAAAATGAGTAAACTTACAGATACTAACGTGGGATGCGTGCTCTTCTTCTTACTCTTATAAATCTTTTTATCTAATAGAAGTGATCTGAAAGAAGAGATAAAATGAGAAAGAGGGAGGAGAGAAAAATGATAATAAAAATTTCAAATATAAATTCAAATTGAAAAAGAAAAGTGTGAGTGAAAACTGAAGAAATAAAAATATATTTCAAAAAACTAAGTTTAAAATTGTTTTACGTTAAAAACACTCTATTCTGATAACTGTTTTAATATTTACAAAATAACTAAAAATAATATATAAAAAATAGTTATATATATAAAAAACAGTTATGAAATATAGATTTATATAAGAAACAGTTATGGAGGAATTATATATAGTTATATATAGGTATAGATTATGTTAAAGATAAAAGTGGGAATTTATAATAATAATAAATATAAATGAAGTAATAGAGTAAAATAACATTTTATATAGTTGTTGAAAAAGTTATGAATGTAAAATGATGACAAATCTTAAAACAAAAGTTACAATTGAACAAATAATTATATTTTTTATTAATATAAAGTAATTTTGAAATTGAAAACTTATAGTTTGATAATGCAAAAAGTTTTCTTAATGTGATAATTTTAATAAAAGTAAAATATAATAATTGTTAAATTTATAATTAAATAATATAAAAATTATTAAAATAATAGTATTAGTAACTTTAATAAAAAAAGAGTCGTGACATGGTTCTTTGGAGTTACATATGAAGAGTTGTATACTGATTTTTTTACTTATTACTTATTATGTGGGGTTGTAGAATTAAATTTTACTTAAAACAATCCACAAAGAGTTTTAACCATGATCTCGGGTTGAGCTGGTGACATTACCATGTTGATTTATGTATTTTGAATTATAATAAAATATTCCTTTAAATGAGTAAGCTTGGTACAATTGTGTTTTAACAAGCTTCCATGGTGACCTTGTTTAGAACAAAAATTGTGTAAAATATATTGATTGAGTTGTTAAAGAGTTAATAAGTGATGTTAAAGTATGAATAAGATTAAATGTATGGCACATAATTAATATAATGATAAATATAATTAAATGAATAAACTAATCTAGCCAGCTACACACCACTTTAACGTAACCTTCTAATGCATATCAGTTTCACAAAAAATCATTTCACACGTTTTCTACTTATTGATTTCTTCAGTTTCATGAGTTACAAAAGCATAAAAAGTTATCTCACCGCACGCAATTCCCGTCCTTACTTTTTTTTTTCAGTCTTTTTTTCATAGATAGCATGCATGACATTTGAGTACAACACACACTAAAACTCTGGTTACCATAAAGATGATATGAAAATGGTAAACGTTTGTTACGAGAGAAGCCAAAAACGTGAGTGAGGCACGCCAGCACACACTTAATGGCTTGGCTTTTTGCATACCCGACCTTATATATTGTGCTCAATAACCTTATAAGTCTTCACTTTTCACTCATCTTTTGTTGAGAATTCTAGTGAGGAACATGGGGTTGTGGGAACATGCAAAAGCATCAGTGGCAGCAATGCTGCTACTGCTGCTGTGCTTGAATGAGATTGCAGAAGTAAACTCGCAGAGGGTGCCTGCTTTGTTTGTTTTTGGAGATTCATTGGTTGAAGTTGGCAACAATAACTTCCTAAACACACTCGCAAGAGCAAATTTCTACCCCTACGGCATCGACTTCAATCAGGGTGCTACTGGTCGCTTTTCTAATGGCAGATCCCTCATTGACTTTATTGGTAAGTCCTCTTACATACCATCGTCTCTAAATCTAATTCACATCGATTAGAGATTAACACATTTCATGGTATATAACTGAGAAATCTTACTTTATAAGCCGATTTTATAAAGTTGAGTTAGATTTAAGTTCACTTCTTAATATTATATCATAGTCATTTCGTATTTATCATAATGATTGTTTGTTGGACTTATCAAACCACTCACTATCGGACTGTTAGTAGCTCGAGCCTCTTCATGAAAAGACGTTTCGTAATATATAAGTGGGTGCAACAAGTTATAACCCGATTTTATGAATTTGAGTTAAAGTTAAACTACACTTCTTAATATTATTAATGTTGACCTAGCTTACCCTTCTTTTCCTCTTTAACTCTTGCTTATTAACTTCACAGGAGAATTTCTGGGCATTCCTTCTCCTCCACCTTTTGCAGACCCCTCCACAAATGGATCAAGAATACTCAATGGTGTCAATTATGCATCAGCTGCTGGTGGTATTCTTGATGAGTCAGGGAGAAACTATGTATGCTTTCTTTGAGTTTACTGTTTACTGTATATATATCAACAGAATTTCTTTAATATATAACCACCATAAAAATCCCTATTAAATTTGCAATCTTTTCATCTATATATGCCTGGTGTCTAAAGGGTGCAGTATGATGATGGTGATGCAGGGTGATCGGTTTAGCATGAACCAGCAAATCCAGAACTTTCAGACCACTTTGAATCAGTATAGATCAATGACGAACCCTATTGCAATGGATCAGTTCTTAGCCAAGTCTATAGCAGTTGTGGTAACCGGAAACAATGACTACCTCAATAACTACCTCATGCCAGCCTTATATCGCTCCAGTTTCAATTACAGTGCCCAGCAGTTCGGCAATCTTCTTGTTAACAATTTTGGGCAACAGATTTTGGTAAATTGAATCGAACATCTCTTATATCTAGTAGTGTTTGTGCTTGTAGCATGTTGAAAAATTGGTTAGTTTTGGATGAGGAATTGATTTGAAAAATGTTGCAGGCACTGCATAATCTAGGGTTAAGGAAGTTCTTTCTAGCAGGAATTGGGCCACTGGGTTGCATCCCTAATATTCGAGCGAGTGGTTTTGCTCCAGTGGGAAGATGCGTGGACTTGGTTAATCAGATAGTTGGATTCTTCAACG